>NC_092211.1:81443669-81490735 GCF_043381705.1 Parasteatoda tepidariorum
CTGCTTTTAAGTCTTAATTAAAAAAAATTTAAAAACGAAAAACGTGGGGCGCATGAAATACATAACAGTACATATACACATACATATACACATTTTCTTACTCATACACATGCACAGCCACATATACATCCACATACATATGCATATACACAAACATATTCCGCATCCACATTCAGATACAATTGCAATTACAGATATACATGCTAATATTCTCAAGAGCACACATACACAGACTAATATAACATTACTGTTATGTATTTCATGCTCCCCACGTTTTTCGTTTTTCAATTTTTTTTAATTATTATTCTCCACTACAAAAATGTAGTTTTTAAAAATATTATTTTTTATTTTGAATGTTTTTATTTTAAATTATAATTTTTTTAACTTTTATTTTATATTTTTTTAAAGTTATTACTTTTCAATTATTATTCTTCACTACGAAAAAAGTGGTTTTTAAAAATATATATTTTTATTTAGATTATTTTTCTTAGTCAAGAGTAGTCAAGACTACTACAAGACCACCACTAAAATAATAGAACTTTCATTTTAAATTAGGGATACAAAAATATTTATAGAAAAACAATACCTTTACGACTTTCATTAGTTTTATGCTGATGACAACCGAAACAATCTGGAAATGAATGAGGAAAAACTGGATCCTACCACGTGATTTTTCAGACAAAAATACTCCGACAATAAAAATCTTTTCACCTGACATCTAATACTAATTTGTAATAATGGAATCGACAACAAAAGACAATCTCGAAATTTTTTTTTTTTTTAAATTTTAATTTTATTTTACTTTGTATGTCTTTTTTATCTTCATTTTCATGCATTGTCATCCAATTCTAAACTATGGGCCAAATTTGAAGTTTGTAGGTAGTCGGGAAGTTAGTTTAAATCGATTACAAAATTCCACCCGGACAGACATACACGAAGGCAAGTTTATATAAACGTGGTAATAATAATAAAAAGTTCAAAAATAAAAAAAATGAAATGCGGCTAAAAATATAATCAAATCGATGTATTTTTACAATCGTTTACTTCAGTTTTTATAATTTTTTTTTTAGTTACTCAGTGTAGAGACTTTGCATTTTAAATATTATTCTATTTATTTTGACATATTGCTATTTTAAGCATTAGATGCGTTAAAATATTTGTTTCTTATGAGTTGGATATTTGTCTCCTTTCAACCTTAGAATTTATCATTTACACTTCGTACTTCGTTTGGGACCATCAAAATATGCGATTTTACTAATACTTGTCCAACATAAACTAATTTTCTGAGAATTACTTTAAAAAAAATCACCATAATCGAGGGAAACTTTCTATTTTTTTTTCTTACAAATTGATGAAATGATGGTTTCTGAGAAACAAATTGATGAATTCTGAGAAACTTCTGAATCATTTCTGGCTGAATCGGTAATGATATTTATTACTTTCGCTATTATGAATTTGAAATTGAATAATAAAACCGATTAAAGTGAATAATACTTTCTATTATTTTGTATATTTACATGCAATATTTTTATAATTCATCGTGAATTCTATAATTTTTCTTTCAAAATATCGATACTCGTCTTCTAATCGAACAATTCCTTCAATTTTAGTCAAATTAATTGCGAAGCACATTTTTCTCATCCTTTTCCGATCTTTAACTTTTAATTAAGTCAACTAAGAGTCTGTTGCTATATGCTTGAAACTATATAAAATTATGGAATTATTATAGCGCTCTAATTTAAAAGACGAACTACGATTTTGAACTTTAGGAATTACACTAGGGGTTTCCAAAGTGAAAGTCATATCTATATATCATAAAGAAAAAGCTATCTTGATTCAAACAGAAAAAGCTTACTCAGAGAAAAAATATGGTCAAAAGTACCCAGAATATGGTAAAATTTAACGCGTTTCTGTCTCTATTGGAAAACCAAAAAAAAACTCGGTAGTTTTTAGTGAAGGGCTGTGGTAATGATTTTGGTGAAATTAACAAAAAAATATGATTTTATAGTAGGTGATAAAATTTGGTGCTTTCTTACTGTGATACCTTAAAACATGCTATAAAAACCATTTATTCGGTTAAATTACTTTTCAATTCTGTATTTTTTAAATAAATATGTGGTTATAGAACTATATTTTTAAAAACCGGTAATATTCCGATAAACCGCTAACATACTTATGTTTTTTTTTTTTTTTTTTTAATTTATAAANTTTTTTATTTTTTTTTTTTTTTTTTTAAACCAGAAATGTTATTACCATACAATACGGTAAATTTTATCATAATTTATTTCTCCGTGTTGCATTGATAGTTTTTGAATGCACGTAAGGCATCATTATCTTAGTCTATTTTAAAAAGCTCAAATGTTCCACATCTCTTTGCTATTTTTAACCTGTGTAAAGTTGGATTTTCTATAGTTGCTGTTCTTAGAGTAATATCGTTCGAAAGTGAATATTGAAGAAAAAATAGGAGTTACGCACTAAAACGGGAGTCTTGAAAAATTTATTGTTAAGGAATTAATTAGAAATAAAACAATAATTAATGTTTTCGATTTTTTTAATTTATTACGATGAAAAAGTATTCAGTGATTGTTCAACAATAAGAATTTTTTAATTCATTTTTAGATTGATTCCTTTCAAGGTTTTCTAAGATTTAATTAAATAAACTAAAATAACTCTAATGTTTATTTAAACAGTCATGTTACAGTTCTGTTTAAGTTTTAACGTAAGTACCCGAAGAAAAAGAGTATGGTTAAAACTACCAGAATAAGGTAAAATTTACCGTGATTCTGGCTTGTGTGCACTCTGTGGAAACACCAAAAAACACGGTATTTTTACCGAAACGCTTTGGTAATGACATTCGGAGAATATGGAACGGATGAAGAATATGGTCTCATAATTTGTGATAACAATTTGGTAAATATAGAAAAAAAATTCTAATTTTATCATAATTCTTTAGAGTATAAATAATTATTAAAAATATTTATTCTGTCAAATTTACTTTTCAGTTTTATATTTTTTACTAAATGAGTGGTAACAAAAATTTTGAAAACTTGTAAAATTCCGGTAAACCGTTAACCTACTAATGGAAAAATCACCAAATGAATAGTTTAAATACCGTATATTTTAGTTTTTATTTACAGAGTTTTTTTTACTTGAAATATCAGCCAACAGTACAGTAATTTAACCTAAATTTAACTGTGTGTGCTATACATAAAACAATAGGAAAACCCTGAATAACTTTTGATCCAATCCTAAAGGTTCTAAAGCCTAACCTTAAATATGGTAATTAATAAGTGTAAACAATAATTAAGAAGTTAAAAAAAGCATTCTTTCTCTACATACTCATAAAAACAGCAGTCAAAAGTTAGGGCTCCCATAATATTAATTTTTTGCACTTTTCGCAATTTCTCCGGAGTTAATGAAACAAATAAAATGGAAAATTGCATACAATTCTAAAGTGCTGCTAGTCTTAAAAAAAATTCCATATTTTTTCTGCCTAAACTCTTGGCAACCAATTTCTCTATACCTCCATGTTTTGAAGGTTTAGACACAATTCACTTTCGGAGAAAAAATGCATGTTTATTCATAGAAAGTACATTTATTTCGCAGCGTAACAATTAAGACTTTCAAACGAATAAGATTAAGTTTTAGTAAGTGAAAATCCAGTTATTAAATCAAAAGTTATTCAAGGTATTCTTTTTTGTGCACTTTACTACTGAAGTAAGCATAACCTGGAGTCGGTTAAATTTGTGCATCTACCCGATGATTGAATTGACGAAACAATTTTTTTTTGAAAATTTTATATTTGTTAAAAATATTACTTTGACAGACGCCAGCAGAGAAAACTGACACATTGATTTACCTTGACTTAGATTGAAGTGAAATTTCAAAGCATTTTTTTTTCATAAAAAAGTTATTGCAATTTTTTTTTATTTGTTGAATATGAGATGGTACTCTTCTTTACTTGTCAAAAGCATCAGAATTCAGAGCAAACATCTAATCTTGACTTTTTAGGAGTTTTAACTTTTTATTTTTTCCCCATTTTTCGCTTGTCTGCTCATAACTATATTTATTTTTGCACATGAAAAATCACTTTTCAGCATTAAATTTTATTTTTGATGAAAATGTTTTGTAAAAGCTGAAATATCTGACTACAATATATTACATATTTAAAAATAGAAAATATTTCTTATAATGACCAAATGATGAGAGAACATTTTAAAAAAGTTTATTATTTATTCTAGTAATTGTTAATTTAAATGCAAATATGCTGATATTTTTCAATTTTAAATGGCAGTTGAAGAAAATTACGTATTTAAAAGAAATTCATATTAAGTTTATGTAGAATTATTAGTTTTTTTTAATGTAATATTTTATAACTGTTTCAAATAGTTGAGTTCATTTTACAAAATAGCTTTATGAGTATAATAATTAATCTACAGTAATGGAAAAGACACTTCCAGATTTTGATATTGTTTTGAATTTCTCAAGAAATTAGAAGATTGTTTCGTAAATTTAAAAGTATTTAGTTCATGAGATTTTTATACCTTGCAATAAAGTTTTAAGCTCTCAGAGGTTTGAGAGACCAGCTTTCAGAGGTTGAGAGGTTTGAGAGACCAATCAACAAGAGATAAATTACGAACAAAAACAAGTATTTTTGAACACCCTATGAAAGAAGATCAAGCAATATAAGCTTGTAACTTGTATCAACTACTTTGGTTGTTATTTGCAATGGCTGCATAATTTTTCGTTACTCCAGCTTAAATAATTTTTCAAATGCGAATATTTTCTTGAAGAAAAAAAACTAATTAGTTTTTTTTAACTAAAATATTCAGTAAAATTTAAAAAAATTTTAAGAAGCAATTTAAAATTAATTACAAATTTATTGTTTTAAAATTTGAAAATTTTGATATGACCAGCCATTTGAAGATATGAGTATTTAAAGTAGTTATTTTGTACTGCGCTCGCGCAAAAAATAAATTTAAAACTATTTTTTCATAATTTTGTAGTGATGTATTTGGCCACTAATGGAAAACATCTGATTTAAATATCTGAAAAATGAAAAAAATTTTAAGCAATTTTTTAAGCACAGTTTGTGCTTTTTAAAAGAAAGATAAAAATAATAGGGGGTTTTCACAAATTCTATTATGTAGTATTGTAAATTACTCACTACCCTGTAATGACTGGGCAGCAAGAACAAAATAAAATATGAGGAAAACCCCTTATCGTTACGAAAAGCATTATAGTACATATGATCTATACTTTTAAGCACCAACAAAACAAAATGGAACTGTGCTAAGAACTATGTCTGCCGCAAAATTAAATAAGAAAAGAAGAACGTTGAAATAAGCAAATCAGGAGAAATTGTCACAAAGAGGGGTTAAATGTTGTTATTTAAAGATTTTTTAAGGCTACAAGTTTTTCAGAAGTTCTTAAACATTTTTGTAAAAGTATCTTCAGTTTTCATACTAGCTCATTTCAGAAACAATCACTTTAAATAATATTTGTAAAAATATTATTGCCTACTTATATTATTCATATTAAGTTCATTAAAATAACGCATATTTTAGAGAAAGAAAAAATACTGAATAACATAAAATATTATACTAAAATTTATTTTGTTAACATTTAATATTTACCAGTCATAAACGATTAAAATATGATTTATTTTATCTTTTCACAAAAGTGATTCTGAGAATTTCAATTTTTTGTTTAATTATAAATTGATTAAAAATAGATTGACAAATTAATGTAACTAATTTTGTTAAAGTATTTTGTTAATTAGAATATGATTAAGATAAATAAAGCGAAATTGTACAACATAGATAGATTATTATTGACATAATAGAGAAAATTTAAAAATTTCATAATTTCATCAAAGATTGTAAAATTTTAAATGATTTTATTATAAATAAGAAAGAACATGTTTCTTTTTGTTATAACTGTTTTAATATAAATCGTACTTCTAATTTTAAATGTTTTTTTTAAAAACAAAATAGTCAATAAAATGAGATCAAATATAAATTTAAATATCATTATAATAAAATTAAAAAAAACGTGTGATAAATTCTTACTAGTTAGATATACTTTAAAGCATTAATTTAACAAATGATTTGGAAAGAAATGAGTGTCAATACTAAGTATTTTACTCTCAAAAGTTACAGAAACGAAGATCTGCCATCCTGATAAGCCGTTTTGGTTCGTGTGTGATACTTTTGGTGTTTTAATTGTTCAGATTAGTTCATTGTATTTAGCAAATAGAGGAAGGTAATATGCATTGTGCACAAATATTTACATATATATTTACTCTAAGACATTAATTCAATGGGAAATAATGAATGTCAGTATTTTGCATTTTAGTCAAAATTTTTACAAAAATAGTATATCTGATAAGCCTTTTAGGCTCGTACAGACTTTATACGACTTTTCAGTTTTACTTAAGTATTCAACATAATTAATTGTTTTTAACAGGTAAATGAAGATCATATATAGTACAATTAATCTGGATAATTACTCTAAATTATTAATTTAATGTATTGTGAGAAAATCGGAAAAAAACAAGCATTTTTAATTTCATTCTTAAATGCAAATATGAACAGATATTAGAATTCTGTATGAGCCTTCTTGGCTCAAGTAGAAATTTATACTATTTTTTGATTATTTATGCACTTAATTCAATGTATTTTAGAAAATTTTCGAGAATAATATGCATGATAAACAAATATTTACATGTGTTATTGTGGTAGTTACTCTAAGACATTAATTCTATGTAAAATAAGTAAATAAATGAGTGTCAGCATTTTGCATTTTAGTCCGAATTGCTACGAAAATAGTTGTCAGTATCTCTGATAAGACTTCAATACGAATTTTCAGTTTTACTTACATATTCATCTCAATTAATTGTTTTAAGCAGATAAAGTAAGATAGTATACAGTACAATTAATCTTGATAATTACACTAACTTAATAATTAAATGCATGTTTAGAAAACGTTTGAAACGAAACAATTATTTTTAATTTCAATCTTAAATGCAAACAAAAACGGATATTACAATTGCGTACAAGCCTCCTTGGCTAGAGCTGGAATTTACGCTATTGTTTGGTTTTTTAAGTGTTTAGCAGATTAATTTAATACAGTTAGCAAATAATTTGCTTGGTACACAAATATTTACATGTGTTATTATGGTAGCTACTCTAAGACATTAAATTCAATATGAGATAAGTAAATAAATGAATGTGAGTATTTTGAATTTAAGGCACAATGGCTGCGCGAATAGATGACAGTATCTCTGAAAAACCTTATTTGCTCGCACAAATTTAATGCTGATTTTTGATGGTATTTACATATTCATCATAATTAATTGTGCTAAGCACATAAATTAAGATAATATACAGTTGACAGATATTTAATCTGGATAACTACTCCAAATTACAAATTTAGTATATGGTAAGGAATAAATAAACACCATTATTTTCAATTTCACTCTCAAACGTAAGCAAAAACGGATATCAGTATTCCTGATAAGCCTTTTTGGTTGGTACAGATTTTCTACAAATTTTTGGATGCTTTTCTCTTTCATCAAAATAATTAATTGTGTTAAGTAGACATATGAAGAAAATATGCACAATACACTAATAATTAATCTTGATAACTAGGAAATTTATTTGAATTTCACACTCTTTTAATTTTACTCCAGTGAATTACATGAGAATTCTACTTTTCGGATTAAATCCATCTGCTAGCTGCATTTTCACTGCTAAAGGATTTTGAACACCGTAATCAAAATTCAAACTATCATCAAAAGTTTTAAAATAACCATAACCAGCTGGAACAGGAGGATCTATGAAATCCGGAGAATAAAGTTTATTCCATTTTGCACTAACACCCCAGTCTTTAGAATCCAGAGAAGTAGCAATCAAAGATGAAAATTTTGCAGTAATTGCTGTTGCTAGCTGGTCAGCAGTCATAGCCGTGAAGGGAGTGCTCAGTACTCCGGCAGCTGCCAATGCCTCTGATGTACCCACAGATATGGCGGATATACTTGATGGCAAGTTGCCGTCAGGAAATTTAGCCAACAATTTATCATATGAATCAACAAATACGGAAGCTACTTGGAATCCAAATTGGGCAGCCATTCCTTGCCCTATTAAGTTAGCCACTTTACGAGTGCCAACAAGTGTCATGGCTGTATGCATAGCAGTCGATCCAAAAAGTTTATCAGCTAATAAATCAGGAAGCACATTCAAAACGGAGAGTTGCTTAGGTGTCGAAGAATTTCCTTTCTCGCCTTTTCCACCTTTACCTCCTACTCCTAAACCAACATTAGCACCTAAACCAAGACCAACGTTTGCATCAAGTCCCAATCCAGCATTTATGTTTGCCCCAATATCAGCTCCCAAACCAAGAGCTGCATTCACACCTACATCTGCAGCTGCACCAATATTAGCATTTACATCAGCTGCTACACCTAAGGCAGCATCAATATCTAATAAACCTCTTTTTCTTCTCCTTCCCCAATATCCAGATCCTACGCCTAGAGCTGCATCAACATTTGCATTAACATCGGCATATGCATCTAATCCTAAGCCAACACCCACATCTGCTTTTGCAGCAATATCTGCCGCGACATCTAGACCAACATCAGCATTAAGCCCTAATCCAACATCAGCATTAACTCCTAATCCTACATCAGCATTAACTCCTAATCCTACATCAGCATTAACTCCCAAACCGGCATCTACATTTAACCCAATACCTTTTTTCTTAGAATTTTCTGCTGACGGAGCAGCCGTCAATGGTGTCATCCATGATAATCCCAAATATGATGGTGAATAGGCTCGATACGGAGATTTCGATTTGGACATATATTGTATGGCCTTAATAATAGCATTAGACGCTATTGCGGCTTGTATATTTGTATTTCCAGATATAAAGTATCCTAGTGAATACAATGCCTTAGCGGTTGCAACTGAAATAAGTTTAGCATAAGTTTTGTAACTTAATTTTGTGCCTAAGGATAAGAAAGCATTTGCGTATGTGTCCACAAAGAATGCCGTGTTCGGCGATCCAAACGCTTCAGCCATAACGTTGCCTAATGTGCTGGCAAAGGTTTTCCAATTTGGTGTTGATAATCCCAATAAGAATGTTTCAGAAAACTTGCTGGAGGAAATTAAATTGCCATATAAGACTTTCTTAAATTTGTCACTAAAACCAGATGCTTTTGCAGCTTTGAGTATTGGTGGATATTTTCGGGACACTGCATCAGGTCCTACGTATGGTAACATTTCTAATCCACTCAAAACAGAGAAATATGAGTTGTACGGATTATTGTTGATACCTAGACCTACTCCGGGTACTGAAGAAGTGCTCAAGTAATTCAAAATACCTCCGGTAATTGCTTTGGTTGCCATAGTTATTTGAATTGAAATTGCAGATGGTGAGAGAATTCCCAAAGTAGTTAAAATATTGGTTAAACTGAGTGAAATGCCTTGTGCACAAATATCAGGAGATGTCATTTCACTTTTTATTAAGGCTCTAATGTCGCTTTCTAAACCTAGCAGATAAGTACGCGGTATGTTGAAAGCTTTCGATAAAAATTGAGCAATAGCGGATACCAAACCTGGAACAGCTGCACTTGGAATTGACTCCGAAAATACGTGTCTGAAGTATTTATCTTTAACTAAATCTACGTAAATTTTTTGTTTAAAAACTTCCTTTGCTTCTTTCATGCCTTTGGATTCTTTTCCTTTAGCTCCAGCTCCTAAGCTAACACCAAGTCCAACATCTGCTCCAATACCCAATCCTACATCAGCTCCAATACCTAAACCAACATCAGCTCCAATACCCAATCCTACATCTGCTTTCACATCAGCATTGACTCCCAACCCTACATCTGCCTTTACATCAGCTCCAACCCCTACATCAGCATTTAAGCCAGCTCCAAGCCCTAATCCTAGTCCTAGCCCCGTGTTCAAACCGGCGCCAAGACCTAAACCAGCGTTTAATCCAAGCCCTAACCCTAACCCAGCATTAACATTTGCGCCAAGACCTAAACCAGCGTTCAATCCAAGCCCTAAACCTGCATTAACATTTGCGCCGAGACCTAATCCAACATCTGCATTTAAACCAGCTCCGACTCCTAAACCTGCTCCTAACCCAAGGCCTAAATTTAATCCAGCTCCTAATCCAAGACCCCCTTTTCCACCACCTCCTAATCCAGCCTTTGCATTTAATCCAGCTCCAATTCCTATATCAGAGTCATACGTATCACTGAAGTCATCTGAATTTCCATCGAATCCCATAGACAGAGGCCTCATAGAAGATATTGGAATGGAAGATATGATGATATCAGCCACTTCGCTTGCAACCTGATAGTTATTGTATCCATTTAAAACTTTATTTCGAGCCAGAAGGTAACCAATCGCACCACTTATAGCATGAGCGTAGACTTCAGGTCCAGCACCAGGGTAGTTGTAACCCAGAGAATTGAACAGGAGGGAACTTCCAAGTTGGTCTGGTATTAGGAACTCTCTTGCTAGATTTTGGGCAATCACATTTCCAAAACTTGCTGCCACATCAGGAGAAACTGCTCCACTGAATATAAGTCGGAAGGCATTGTTTGATAAGAGATGCATATAAAGGTTATCAGCAAAACTTGCCGATAACACATTTGGTGCTCCAACACCAAAGTCTGTGAAGTAACCATGTACTCCAAAATGATGGCTATAAGGTAATCCCAAGATGAAACTTATAAAAACAACTCTCCAAAAAGCCGACATTTCTGTTTTTCCGACTTTTCAAAACTAAAGTTACGAGAAGTATGATTACAATTACTTTATATGACGACATTAATAGCAATTAGCGTGTTGCAGCTGTCACACGCACTTTTATATGTGCATATTAATGACTCGAGACGAGACAATTTTTTACAGCCGCGTACCTTGATATTATTGACACTGAAGGCTTTTAGCATGCCACCAAAACGTGTTGTGTGTCATTAGCTGTTTTTAATAGTTTCTATTTGAGCTTTAATTTAGTATTTAGTATATAAGAATGACGAAAAAACGTTCATAAACTTTTATTATCAGTGTTGAAATGTTTATATTAGAGAATGATGAGTTGGTTTGTTATGTAAGAATTGGTAGTGCGAAAATTCACATATTTGTTTAATGGCTTTGGCATAAGCGCATTTCTTATCATTCAGAATTAGATATTATTAATTTATAAATCACAAAAGCAATGCAAAGTAATGAAAGGAAAAAAAAACTAGTTTGCCTTGCCTATTTTCAGAGAAAAAACATTAGAAAAAATACCAGAAATTGTTCAAAATATAACTTTATTTACGAGAAATAGTAATGTTTTTTTTGTCATTCACTATATTAAATATCTGTATCACAGTTTGTACAAATTATATAGTATTTTAAAAAGTCACTTGACATCTTATTTGTACACCACGAAACATTACTGGAGTTTAAAAATAAGGAAACAATGTTATTTTCAATTTTACTCTGTTTTAAAACTGAGTACATATTTAAATTTGTAAATTATTTGCTGATTTAATTCTGAGAGCCATGCAAGAACAGAACAGGACAGAAAATACCATTTTTACTTATATATAACTTAGAAAAAAGTAAATACAAAAATGCGATAAAAATTCAAAAATCAATTAATTAAATTTTATTGCATTTTTAATTATTTTCATTGCTTAAAAATGATACATTTTAATCCTTAGCATATTTTAGGATAAAATTAAGAACTCTTAAACTGTACATATTGTGGGATACTTTTACAGTGCATATCTTCACAATTTGGTTTTGAACTAAATTTCAAGAGACAAAAAGTAATAAGATATTTACTTAATTTATTTTTAATTAAGTATAATTAAGTATATTTTTAATTTGAACCAGCATTTAATTTAATTTAAACCATTTAATTTAATTAATTAAGTATATTTTTAATTAAGTATAATTTAAGTATAAGGTATCTCTTAAGATATTTACTTATATTTACCATAAAACTGCCACAAAGATTACTTGAATCAAATTTCTTACCTTCCCAATATTATTTTATCATTATAAATTCAGAGTAACGAAGATAAACCTAATTATATTATTTATATGAATAATTTGCGAAGAAATATAAATAAAATAAATATTTAAAAAAATGATACATTAAGAGATAAAATTATATCAAATATTGTTCAATATATTGGTCTCTGGGTCTCGAGTCCCAGTATGGGTCTTTGGTCTGATATATTAAGTTAGCTTTTAATTTTTGGCAAAAGAGGCAAAAGAGAGCAAAAACAGACATATATTTATATAGAATAATAGATTTATCAATAATTATCTTAGATTTTACAAATCAGAATTTGAATTTTTTTTGATAACCTATTGATTGATAAATGATAATAAATTAATCGATTAGATTTCTTATTTTTTGACTGGTATTGAATGGTTGACACATTTTTGATTTTATGAATTTGATTCAACTCCGTAGCCTTGAAATTTTGAATCCAAGCTTCTGATTTGAGCTTCTGTATCAACAATTTAGACAAAATAATATTCGTGGGAGAACTTTTCGATGTGAGTAACTCGCATTTGTGTTACGTGGAGGAAAGATTATAAAATAGCAGTAGTCCAATGCCGCTTCAAATGCCTCTAAGAAGATGAATTGTTGCCTTTTATTGTAGGTTTAGAAAAGTAGAAAACGAAACATATTCCCCTCACTGATAAATTGAAGTTAAATGTCCATCTGTAATAAATTGGGTAACATTGTAAAATAAAATAAAAAAAAAACAGCTAATTTAATGCACTGAGTATCCGTTTCACTGATTTCTTAATACGCCAATGCTCTGAATTGTCACCCTACTGATTCTAAAACACATTGATTCACGTATTGACCGATTTGTAGATTCACTATTTTATAAATTCTTTTTTTTCATTTTAATCGTTCCACAGATCGTTAGACACAGTTCCCAGTAAGTCACCAATATCAATGTTGCATCACTGGTTGCGGTCAGAAAAAATGTGGGTAACTATTTTGATCAGCTTGAGGGTGTACCGTATCAGTTCTCGTTATAATGTTCTAGACTTCGTGTGTAGGTCGTTGGGCCACCAAAGCGGGCGAGCTATTCTCGTTGCGGGGGATTAAAATTATGAGGGCATGTTCTTGGATCGTCAGCTGGGATGTTTTCCAGACCGTCGTCAATAGTCCATTGTGCGAGCCACGATGGCTCAGGGGATACAGCGTTCACTTTCCAATGAGGTAAACCGGGGTTCGATCCCGGCAATGGCTTGCCGATACGAATTTCGCATCCGGCTTGCACCGACCACAGTGCTGACGTGAAATATCCTCAGTGGTAGACGGATCATGGGTTAGAGTTCCCTTGTCATCAGGCTAAACGTTGGAGGGTCTCGTGGTCTTCCGCTGCATGTAGCGCAAATGCGGGTTAGCTCCATCAAAAAGTCCTCCACGATGGCAAATTTCTCCCAATACGCGATACAGGAGTTCCCTTGTCATCTGGATTGGGTTCAAAATTAGAAGGCTACGGAGATGAACATTAGTAGTCGTAAACCCATAAAATTGTGTCGGCTGTTCAACGACGGTAACAAAATAAAATAAAATAGTCCATTGTGCAGCTCTTTCACTTGCTACATTAAGAATCATTAATATAATAACAGTTGCTGCCAAGGAATTCAAGAATCTTTAAACTTTTTTTTTCAAGCTTTTTAAATCAGGACTTTAGTGTACATGATTATTTCAGACTATATTAGCTTTTTGAATCGATAAAAATGATTTAATGTGAAAGACGAGTAACATTTAGTTGGGTAATTAGTTTTTTTTTTGGGTGCAAGAGTCAGGAAAGGCTATATACCACGCTTAGCACTAGGTAGATAATAGAATTCATTTCAAATTAAGTTTAGATATTCAGTGTCTTTAAGATAATCAACAAAGCTTATGCGAGGATCGTCACCAACTAAGATTTTTAAGTTAAGACAATCTCAAATGAAACATCGGCATCTTTTGAGTTTTAAATTTCTACACTGTGTTAAAATGTGCTTAATGATAAATAATTTTCTGCACCTACAGCAAACAGGAGCTGGTTCATACAGTAAAAGGTTTTTCTGAGTTAAAGGTGTATGTCCATGAGTGATTTTCAATGAACTAAACAATTTTTTTGAATTTATGTTACTTAAAAATTCTAAACACATATTTAAAATTTAAAGAATATTTTTTATTTCAGAAACTTGCTTTCCCTTTCTCTTTATGAATTTTGATTCGATATCTTTTATTAAATAACAAGGCCCCAAACATTCTCCCACTTTTGGAACAAATTTACTACATAAAAAAGACAAGTTATGCACCTTGAAGATTCCATTGATTTTAACTTCTCAATGCCTAATAAAATATTCCGTTGAAGACATTAAATCTAAAGATATGAACTAGTAAAGAAAGAAAAGTCATAGATCAGTCATAATCTCTCGAAATAAAATGAATTCAAAGAAGCTGATTAGTGCTCTTTTCTAAGTATCTCTCTTTCATTAATTAAGGGAAACTTTGTCCAGAAAAGGCAGTTCGTTAATTAAAAACTGCTTTAAAACATTAGAAAATGAGGAAACGTGTTTGAAATAATCAGGTAAGTTAATTATGCAAGGTGAATTTTAACTAGTCTTTTGCATATTGACTCTGTATAATTACCTACTTCAAACACAGATTTGTCTCCTTTGTTTAATTATTTTTTTTTGTTCATTGTGTAAAGTAATGTAATAGATTACATTTATATTTAAATGACTTCTCGAAAACTATTTGCTTGTTAGAAATTGTTCACAGAAAGAGTGTTGTTAAAATAATCGTATTCCGAGAATAAATCAGCAAATATTTTAAACTTTTTTGTGCATTTTCTATTTAGTTTTTTTTAAAAAAGAAATCCTGATTTCTTCTTACTGATTGGCAGAAATTAAGATTTAATTGCATAGATTGAAAATACTGAGCTTAAGCGGGTAACAAACCAGGTAAAGTGCATTGGAACATACGTCACAAACAATCTAGAAGCTAAGAGCCACAATATCATTAAATTATTAATCCCGAGAAATTGAATAAAAAAAACTTGTTTGATGATTTAAAAACTTGCTTTGCTTCAAAATTATGAAAATGGTAATGAAAATCGACATGTTTCGAGTGTTCAAAAATAGGGAGCTATTCTCAAGAGACGCTATACAGGAACGAGGAAACGAAAATGATTTGATACAGAAATTACCATCTTCATAATTTTGAAGTAAATGAAGTTTTAAAATCATCAACCAAAATATCCCGTTAGAAATAGTATAGAATACAGGATAAGTAAATTTCAAATTAAATGCAAAATGTTGCTAATACAATTCAATATTTGAATAAAATTTGAAGCACTGATATCACGTAAAAATTAAATATTAAGAAACGAATTAAAGGCGATAAATTGTAGGGTTGTCTAAAGTACTAGTTTCCAATTTTGTTTTGGGCTATGGAACCTTAAATGATCAACATTTGTTTGGTGAAACCCCGACTTCATCAATGCTGGTTTTAAAATTAGGTTTTAGATCAGACAGTTTATTTCACAGGTCTGAAACGACATTTAATATAGTTCAGAATTTGTTTTTTTGTGAATGTATTACAGGCTGAAAAGGAATAAAACAAGCTGAATTATGGCTTGCTTAGAAGTAAAGACAAAAACGAATTGCTGTAAAAGTGCAAAAGGATCATTGGATAAAATATTTCTTCATTGTTGAATTTATTTTATTTTATTTTTAACTGAAAAGTTCAGTTGAAAATACTAATGCAATTTTTCAATAAAGGCTTATCCTTTTAATATTTAATCAATATTTCACTTTCTTTTCTTCTTTAACATTACTTAATTTCATGAAAATATTTAAAGTATTAAAAGAAATATAAATTCATCATCTATATTTAAATATATTATACCCAGATATAAAAATATATATTACATACATATTATATCGGTTTAAAAATCCTGATTAGTTAATAATTCTAACTTTCGGAACTCCCACAAAATTTCCACAGAACCGTAGGCCTCCGCGGAACACCTTTTGACAACAGGTGGTCTAAAGAACGGAAGGAATCTCTGTGCTCTATTACAGTAAAACACAATCAATAAAAGTACAAGTAGTGTAATTAACAGAGACAATCGTTTCGATACTTTGAGGAACATCCTAATCGGTATTCAAACGTGGAAACACTTCTCATAATAGCATAAAGAGCACCATAATCTGTGTTAAGACGCAAAAATACTTCTCGTAATACTGTGAGACATCCTATAATCGGTGTTGTGAAGGAAACGCACCTCTCTTAACACTGTGAGATGTATCATAACCTGTGTTGAAAAGCAAAAGCACTTTTCATAGTACCAAAATGATCGCATGTCTTTGTAAACTACATCATTTCATTTTATTTTATAACCATCGCTGAACAGCTGACCCAATTTTTCTTGGGTCAGTTCAACTACTAATGTTCAACTACGTAGTCTTGTAATTACGAACCCAATCCAGAAGACAAGGGAACTCCTGGATTGGGGGAAATTTGCCTCCGTGGAGAGCTTTTTAATGGAACTAACCAACACCTCCAAGAAGAAGGAATGCCTCAGCACAGATCAGTTTAGTAGTCCGGATCTAACGAAGTTAACTGCGCAGTAGATGAGAAATAGGAAAGATGTCATTGCGTTCGGTGTACTAAGCTGCGCAGTGGTTGAAAATACGAAATATGTCATTACGTTTGGACTACTAAAGGATATTCATGGTAACCCGTGCTGAGGCCTGCTCTTTTCTAGGAGGTGTTGAACTAACCCGCATTTGCGTTACTTGGAGAGGAAGATGACGAGATCCTTCCACGGTTAGTCTGACAGCAAGGGGACTCTAATCCATGATCCGTCTACCCCAGAATATATTTCACTTCTGCACTGTGGTCGGTGCAAGCCGGATGCAGAATTCGTATCGACCAGCCATCGCCGGGATTCGAACCCGGTTCTCCTCATTGGAAGGTGATCACTCCATCCCCCGAGCCATCGCTGCTCAAACTACTACATCATTTCTGTATTTAAGCATAGAATTGTTCTGTTTGAGTTTAACGAAATGATACATTTTTTGACACAAGAGTAAGTAGCGTTTATACTGTGACAAAAAATATTATTGATAGATGAGAAATGGCAAAAAAAAAGATACATTAAGTTGTTTTCTCCTTAAAAAAGTATAAACATATTTGTAAAGATGTAGTTTCAAATCAATTAAAAAATGTTTGTTGAATTATTTTATTTAATATAAATTAGATTATATTAAGTTCTCATTTGAGAAAAAAAAATAGACACCTGTTTCAACATGATTCACCTAGAGGTAGCTCAAAAAAAAAAAAGAAAAAAAAAAGGATCAGGTGGATGAATCATTAATAAAAGACTATTTATTACTTTATTGATTAAATTAGGTTTTGATAACCGAATTCAATAGTTACGATATAAAGAGCGTACCTTGTGAGAGATATCAATGGAAAATTTTTGCCCTGACGCAATCATTCAGAGAAAAAGATTAGAAAATTGATTTATTAATTCATAGATAATCTTACTTTTTACTTCGAATAATAATTTTACATATTTTTATGAATCGCAAAATTATTTTTATTTTCCTCTAATGCAAATGTGAACTTTTAATTTTTTTCTTTGTAATGAAACTTTATTTTCTCAAGTATAAATGATCAATAAATTTCATTTGAACAAAAATTGCTTAAGAATATAAATTGGAGCAAATAAAAGTTCAAATTCCTATTAAAGCTATTCACTTTATACTAAATGTCGCAAAGACTTTTTGTCAAATTCCCAATTTAACTAATACATTTAATACTTATAATTAAGAGATGCTTTTATCAAAAATGCATGCTTTAATTTTCATTAGTTTTTACATAAAGACAATATGAACCACAAAAATTGAAATTAATGAACAAGTTGAATAACATTAAAAATATTCCTATAATTCTTTGCCTTTACTTTGAATGTTGAAATCGTTAGTAAATTTTTATATTATTGAGCTAAATTGAATTAATTCCTTTAAAGTCTATAATTTTTTAAGGATAAACAAGTCGGTAGTTTATAAAAGATATGGATAGTAAAATGAAATTTAATGGTGAAATGAAAACAGAAAATACAAGCACATTTGATGTATGAAAAGGCAGCTAATTAATCCAGGCAATTGTTGATCTAAGTTGAACATAATAGGGCTTATTATAGTATTCAATTAGAGCGGAACTTTTTAATGCAACTTGTTTAGCTAATTAAACTCTTTATTCGTGAATACAGAGAGATGAATGTAAATTTTTCTAAAAATAAACAAATACTTATAATCTTAAAAAGGTTCAGTTAGGTGCAAACAAGATAGTTAAATATTTACTTTTAATGAAGCTTTTTTTTTTTTGAATTACCTCTCTTACATCTTAAATCAGATAATTTTTGAAGATTTGAAAAAAAATCATAATTTTTCATTTAGAAAATATTTTGCAGTTGAGTTGCCGTTGATCTAAAAGAAATATAAAATTACGAGTCAGATAAACAAAGTGTTTCAATATTCTCTTAAATAGTAATTTTAATCAAAATATAAAGATTTTTAATTATAAATAGTCGTTTTTAATAGCAGTTTTATAAAATATACAGTATTGTGTTATTCATGGAATGGCATAATGCATATATCTTTTAATTGTTTTGCCAGCCCATGCATTTTATTTTATTTTATAATCGTCGTTGAACAGCCGACCCAATTTTTTTGGGTTTACGACTACTAATGTTCAACTCCGGAGCCTTGTAAATGTGAACCCGCTTCAGAAGACAAGGGAACTCCTGTATTAAGTATGGGGAGAAGTTGGCCTTCATGGAGGAGTTTTTGACAGAACTAACCAGCTTTTGAGTTACATGGAAAGGAAAATCACGTAAACCTCCCACGGTTAGTCTCACGACAAGGGGACTCAGGATACATTAACCACCGATATTTTACGTCAGTGGCTCATACAATGTATCTAACTTTTCTGATAATCACTTGGGCAAAATATGGCTGGATCAATGTCACCTTAACAACACAAGAAAGGCAGAGCAGAGAAATAAATTACTCCCATTTCCGAAACGTGATTCGAACAATGGATCTTCTTGGTTCGAGAACAACTTCTTGATCATCATACAGCCGGCCTGCCGGATTATTTCGTCATTTTATTTTCGATCGACTAGTCTTCATCTTAGTCTCGTCATTCTAGTTTGCAATCTTCTACAATTCTACGAAGAAGGTTCGAGCTGAAGAAGCATTTTAGTCACATACTTGAGTGCTCTCTTTATCAAAAATTACGTGATTTCGAGAAGAGATGATTCTCAAAATTGACAAAATATAGCTGAAGGATTGCTAAATCATCAAAAATGAGAGTATTATTTCTGGGAGGGTACACACTCCTCAGTCAGTTCAATGGTGGTTTCTCTTGGCCAAGTTTTTAATGACGACATTGCCTAAATGTGGTTGAATTTTATTGATACAGCGCTCAATTTCCTCCTTCAAGGTATGGGCGACTGTGGTTTTATGAATTACGCCTTAAAGGGGAAAAACCCGAAAATGTTTGACGGTGTTAGTCACATGATTCGGGGAGTCCATTTTGATCATCAAAATGGAAATTAAGGGCTAATGGAATAACTCAACATTGCTGAACGATAAAAATGTCTCACTAGTTGTCCCAGTTTTTCCTCCGTAGTGATTTTTTATTGTACAAATCGTGCAAATTTCATGTTCTTTATGTAATTTGGGATACATTTTATGATTTTTTTACCATTGACTAAATTAATATGATGATTATATTTTATGAACATGTTATATGACTATACGAATGAGTATATTGACTAAATATGGCTAAATGTCATTATCACAACGGTCAATTTCCTCTTTCAAGGCATGGGTGACTATAGTTTTATAAAATAAACCTGAAGATTAAGAAAAAAAATGTTTTAATCACATTATCAGGCCATTAATCACATTATTTGAGCAGTTAATTATGATCATGAAAATGAAAAATATAGGGCTAATGGAATAACCCAATATTGCTGAACAATAAAAAAGACTCGCTAGTTGTCCCAGCTTTCTTTACGTTTCGATTTTCTATTGCACAAATCATGCAAAATTAATGTTCTTCATGTAATTTGGAATACGTTTTACGATTTTTTTCCTTTTTTTTTTTTTTTTTTTTTTTTTTTTNTTTTTTTTTTTTTTTTTTTTTTTTTTTTTTTTTTTTTTTTTTTTTTTTTTTTTTTTTTTAGCATTCTTCAAAATAAAGTTTAGAGAAATTTTCATCTCTCTATATCCTAAAACTTAACTCTTTCTTTTTATAGGGGAATAATAGATTCCCAAAATATTTAATTGTTTGAATGCGTTTTTGCTTTATTTCGAACAAGAAGGCCTTGGTGATTCTCAAGAGTTCTGTTTCGTTTCTCGATAACAATACTTTTACTGCCATGCGAATGCAAGACAGTTCTTTGCGCATTAAATTTTATCACACACTATGAATATTGATCATTTGCTATTTTTCGAATAAAAATTCGGGTTCTGTAGCAAAAGAATGACATCAATTTTATGGCTTCTAAGAAAGAATGAAGTTAAAAAGCCTGTGTCTTTCTTTGAAACTATTTTACATCAAAAATGGTGGACGTTTTCACGAAGCCGTTGCCATAAAAATTTATGCTTCGAAACGAATATCATGCATTTATTTCCATGCATTAAAAGATGAAAAAAAAGTGAAAGAAATTGATCGGTTTTATGACGCCTCGCATGAAAAGTTCAAAATATAATGGTTGAGAAATTTAACTAATTATTTCAAATATCAAATATTTTGTAAAAAGGTTACATGAAAGTTTCATTTTTACAAACGATTTATATTAATTTGGAATAAAGCTATATATAACATTATGCAGTTTGAAGTCTAGGTAATTTAGTTAAAGCTTCATAGGTCTATTAAAATATTTTAATATATCAATTATATTCTTTTAATTTCCTAAACTAACTTTTCAAAACCTTTTTTTCGAAATTTTATTACTAAAAAGTCCAATTTTTTTAAATGTTTGTTTCGAAAATTGCACTACTGTCTTATTTTTTATTATTTAAGACAAATGTTTCAGAACGTACTTAAATTTCAAGTATTGCTTGCCATTTCCCCCCCTCTTTTTTAAACAAAAACTGCTAGTCGTCGCAGATAAAAATAATTTTTCCTATCAAGAAATATGTTACGAAATAATCGATTGTTTATTTTTGAAAATAGTTGAGAAAGAAACAATAAAATATACATAATCGAATTTTTTATTTTTGAAACTAGTTGAGAAAGAAACAACAAAATATACATAATCGATCTTTTATTTTTGAAAATAGTTGAGAAAGAAACAACAAAATATACGTAATCGATTTTTTATTTTTGAAAATAGTTGAGAAAGAAACAACAAAATATACATAATCGAATTTTTATTTTTGAAAATAGTTGAGAAAGAAACAACAAAATATACATAATCGATCTTTTATTTTTAAAAATAGTTGAGAAAGAAACAACAAAATATACATAATCGATTTTTTATTTTTGAAAATAGTTGAGAAAGAAACAACAAAATATGCATAATCGATCTTTTATTTTTGAAAATAGTTGAGAGAGAAACAATAAAATATACTTAATCGATTTTTTATTTTTGAAAATAGTTGAGAAAGAAACAACAAAATATACGTAATCGATTTTTTATTTTTGAAAATAGTTGAGAAAGAAACAACAAAATATACATAATCGATCTTTTATTTTGGAAAATAGTTGAGAAAGAAACAACAAAATATACTTAATCGATTTTTTATTTTTGAAAATAGTTGAGAAAGAAACAGCAAAATATACATATGTTTTAATTTACTCATCACTGTTAGAAATTTTGAAATAATAAAAAAAATGTTTAAATAACAAAGCATTTAAATAATCATAAAAAATGATAGTCGAATTTTTAACTGTGAGAAAAAAAGTTTATTGACTCTTCACCTATTATGTTTAAGCAACTAGATTTTAACCGAGCAATTAGGCACACAGACAAAGATAATCAAGATCACGTTCTTTGCAAGCTTGAAGCTAAACCATGTAATAAGGATTACGAATAAATATTTTTTTTCCTCCATCATCAGATATGCCTTACACAATTGCGTATGCATAATAATCTCATAGCAGCATGTCTGTGGCGTACACCTTATTACACTACTTAGTTCTTGTAGTTGGATACATTCTTTAGCCGAGTAGGCTAATATGTAAATCTCATGACTTGCTGAAAGGCGGTTCGAATCCTAGCGTTAACACCACACTATTTCCTCCATACCTCCAACATATAAGGATATTCTTTCTTGCACTCCTCAATTGGTGACCCTGAATTATCGGAATACAATACTCCTATTCACACATAGATGGCAGCACCACGGAGTTGGTGAACACAAAATATCTGGTATTCCCACCTCACCCATTAGATGGTACCACTACGTCATCCTGATTTGAAGTTGGATTCAAACTTTGAGACATATTTTAATCTAGACCATCATAACAGGGTGTCTATTATACTTAACATTATGCATAAAATAAACACTAATTATTAAAACTCACTCGCTAAAATTAACGAGATTTTGCAATTTCACTAAGGTTTACTTCCTTTTTGGTTATATGTAACTGTTTGTTTAAAGAATTTCTGCCCGTTAAATGTTTTTTTATTCATGCTATTGATTCTATAAATACTATGAAATATGCAATAAGTTAGATTGGATTTAAAGTATTAATTACAAGATTTTGAAAACAGTTTTTCCGCGATACGATCTATTGTAATATATACCGTATTGTATTGTTAAAAATCTGAAATAAGCGTTGATTAACATTTATAAAAATAAGATATGTACTATATATTTGATAAAACTGTTTTATAAGGACAGTAAAAGCGAACAAAATAGTTTCTTTCAAAAATTCATTTTCATATATTGGTTGTGTGCGTATAAGTAATTGAAATTAATAACGAGTTATTAATTTCGAGCCAGTTTCCGATGTATATTAGCTAAATATAAAATAATTTTTGTACTATTATTACAGAAATGTTAAGCATCTAATGTAATTTTTTGATCTTAAAAACAGAATAGTAAAAAAAAAAATATTTTGAAGAAAAAAAAGTTTTTATGCTAATTGAAATAAAAACTCCTTGAAAAATCATGCGATTTAAATTTCATTAAGGTAATAGACATTGGATATTTAAATCTAACAAAAAAATGAGAAAACTTAACTGAATTTTGCCAGAATAATAAAAGATTGATTTACAAATAGTCGAGGATACCGTCTTGTCTTTAGCAGTTTTTAAATGGCATTGTGAAAAATACGAGTTTCTTAAGTGCTTATTTGTTCCTGTGATAGTTATTTTGTCAAAGAGATCCATTTAAAGAAAATTCTACACTGATAGAATTAGCTTTTTCTAAGACTTTTCTCACTATGATGTCTAATTAAATTTTAATAACATTTTAAACGTAATTGTTCATGTTTTAATTGACTACTATTTTGTTGCGAAAGGATATTTTATGTAGGAAACTGTTCTTTTATTGAGAGTTTAAACATATTTGAAAGATTTATTTTCTCTCAAACTTTTCCAGTGTTTCTTTTTCATATATCGTTTTTGCTTTCTAACAAAGTTTAACTATGAATTATAATTAGAGTATAACTACTAAAACTGATAACAATTCAAGCATAATTTAGATTGAATTAAATTTAACTTACATTTTTAGCAACTTTCACAGTTCTTAATATCAATTTACTATAATGATTACTAAAATCAAATCTACTTCCTATAGCTATCAAAAAAACATTGATTTTTTTAGTTCTTAGCAGATTTTTACTTCGTTAATGATAATACAAGAAATAAGTACATACTTTAATTTGTATTTTTTACATTAATATAGAAATATTACACACCCATATGCTGATAATAAATATCTTGAAAAAAGTCATTGCATACAAAATAAAAAGCTTGATAAATACTTAAATTTTAATAGAAAAATTGGAATATTCACAAAAGCACACTACGAAACAAAGTATGGTAAAAACTACCAAAATATAATAAAATATATCGTGTTTCTGGCTCTATGAGAACACCCATAATATTTGCTGTGGTAATTTTTATAGAAACGTTTTTATAATAATTTTCGTAAAATTAACAAAAAAATATGGTTTTTATGAACTGTGATAAAATGTGGTAAATGTTGTGAAATTTGGTAACTTTTTCAGGTTACCTTAAGGCATGGCGTCAAAACCATTTAGTCAGTTAAATTTACTCATTAGTTTTGTTTTTCTTACTAAATCTGCTGTATTACGAATTATAATTTTGAAAACCAGAATTTCCGGTTAACCGTTACCATGTAAATGGAAACTGTTTCCATGTGAATAGTTTAAATACTATATATTTTGGTTTTATTAACCAGAATGATGGTCTTTTTTAAACAGAAAAATAATTATACAGTACTGTAATTTTATCAGAATTTTTTTTCTAAAAAACACTGCATTGCGTTTTCCCATTATTTGGTTTTTTGAAATAGATTTAATATCAACTTAGCACAATATCTACGCGCTTTTGACATAATTTTTAGACGTTTAAAGAAAAACAAAACACACACACACGCTCACTATAAATATACATAAAGCACAATAAATACAAAAAGGACAAAAAGAAAGAAAAAAAAGTATATAGAAGTCATTAAATAATTTCAAAATGCAGACAAAACATTTTGCGGATGTAAAAATTACAGAATAAGGACAAAAAAGAGAAAAATAAAGTTATTTAAAAAATTTCTTTAAGAAATCCGGATAAAAAGAAGATATATAACTTTGGCTATATTGATAAAATATTAGAAAGCATTCCTTTTTGCGTATGTAATCGTGTGAGCTGATAAAAAATTATATCTTCTTTTTTTCCGTCGGGTTTTTATTGATTTTTTCAAAATGATTTTTTTCTTTTCTTTTTTCATTATTCTGTAATTTTTTTCCATGTTTTCTCTACATTTTAAAATTATATATATATCTATACAATTTTTATTTTTTTTATTTTATTTCATCGACCGATCTGCTATTGTTTATTTTCGAAAATTAAAAAGATAAAGATATCGAATTGAAAGCAATTATTTTTGAAAATACAATATTTACTAAAACGCTTAGATGACGGATAAATTTCACAATATTTCGGATATCACAATAATCATTATTTTGCTTTTTTAAACAGTCAAAAAGAAAGAGATCCGTTATCTTTTATACGCTAAATATTGTATTATCGTTTGAATATACTATCTATCTTAATAACTGCAAACGATAATCTACTATTTGCTCAATAAATGCACTTAAAAGTAATATTTGGTTTAGGGTTAGTTATTGCGAAGTTAAAAGTAATTTTGATAATATTTGGGGAATAAATTTGTTAATTCTCATCGTTGCAAGCAAGTTTTCGGAAATCACTAGAGCGATTAGGACAAAATCACCCGTCTTTCCTGGCAGAAAAGGTATTTGACAAAGTAAATATGGAGTTAATTAAAATGTTTGTAGCCATGCTTAACAAAGCCATAAAAGTTACTTATGCAGAAAAGCAAATTAGTAACGCTGCAGCAATTTTACTTCTGTCCTTTGACAAAACCGATACGCTTTAATCAATTTCAAAGCAGGTCTTCAGTAATATAAACTAATATCAGATTATTGCATACAAAAGAATATTTTTGTAAAAAAATAATATGTGTGTTCCATTTATTTACTGTTCTAGTTTTTAAAAAAAATTATGAAGATGATTATGGTTTTCTTAAACTTGTAAAAATATGCAAATCAATATGTAAAAAAATATATAAAAATTCCGTTGCAAAAATGTGAATTTTGTTTGTTTCGTTTAGTTGTTTATTTTCCTAAACTTGTAAAAACATGTAAATCAATATGTCAAAAAATATGTAAAAATTCCATCGTAAAAATGTGTATTTTGTCTGCTCCGTTTATTTACCGGGGTGGTTGCAAAAACAATTTGAAGATGATCATGGTTTTCTCAAACTTGTATTTTATATCAGCTCTTTTAAATTAAATAAAAAACTCCATTGCCTCATATTGTATATTATTTTCATAGATGTGAAATAGGTTAAATAAATGTTAAATCATGAAATAGGTTAAATAAATGTTAAATTATGAAATAGGTTAAATAAATATAAAATAAGATTTATAAGATAAACGAGTTATAAGTGTAAAGAACTAATGTGTTTCCCAAAGTGAACAGTATTTACATTCTATTTAAATAAGCAATTGAAGTTAGAGTATTTTTTTTATAATTTAGTTTGAAAGATTTTGGATTTAGTACTGAATAAGAAGAATGATGACATTGCATCTCATTGATAATGATATATCACTACTAAAATAAAGAGAAAACCTCCCCTCATTTCACAGTAATGTAATAATAAAGCTGACTACATTAATATTAAAGTTGACATTGTGAAACTAGACTGTAACCATTTTTAAATGAGAATACACAGGAAATCATTTATGAGGAGTCTCATGTGAAATTATCAGGGTTTGCAAAAACCAGGGTTTTTAAGAAAAACCCAGCTCAATTGGGCTTTTAGGGTCTTTTCATGAAAAAAACCAATTTTGCTCGGTTATAATTTTAGTATATTTTTTATGAAAAGACCCGATTCCGCCTGAAGATCGGGGAGTTTTTTCAAGTATATTTTACACGCATGCTAAATGTAAACAAAAAATATCTTACACAATCAAAAAAATACTACTTGATATTTAACCAAAAAAATTATTGAAAGAAATGGTTAAGTGAGTTCAGTCCTTTTTATGCCTTAGTAACGTATTATGAATTGCATAATGACGATATTATTTAAATGATTCTTAGTAAAATGTGAAGCATAACGAATTATATGATTAGTTTCAGATTATAATAAAGCAATAATTTGCTTTAAAGTTAATAATTGGAATTTCTAGAAACATTGTACAAATTCATTAAATGAGGTGCAGATATCTTTTTGTTGCGCATGGTATACTCATTTGTATTTTTCAATGTATGAATTTTTGTACGCCTTATAGTGTGCAAAAAATTATCAACCTTCTTCTTATACAATAGAATAATTATTATATTTAATAATTTATATCAATATGATTATGAAATAAATATATTTGAAAATAAAATGCAGATTTTGCTTTTAAAATGAATTAATTAAAAAGAAGAAAATTAAAAATGAGTTTTTTTAATATTCAAAGGAATATTTAAGATTTTAAGAACATGCAGAAATGCTCACTAAATTCAATTATTAATTACGAATGTATTATTTAACTAATAATTATATGTTCACCATATAATTTAATCTTTTCATTTCAATTTTACAAAAAATTATCTAATAAAATATTAGCAAGCAAAAATAAGATTCATAAAAATAAATAAAATACATTTTTAGAAATCGTTAAAATGTAAAACTTAAATTTAATCTCATGTGTCATTGCAAATTCATGAAACTGAAAATATCAGAAAGTTTGTCTTTTTTTCGTATTATTGAAATATTTAAACGAAGTATGAAACTATTCAGTTTTTATGTGGTTTCACAGTTTAAACTGAACTATAAGATCAGAAAATATTCTTTCTAGTTCAGCTATCACAGAAGAAGCAGTGAGTAATTGTGTATTTAGAGGAGATGTTTTGGCTTTCACTGGATATTCTAAATTATGATTTTTTGCCAAGTTCTAGGCACTATATTCTAAACTTTGTTATTGAATATAGATTTTGTTTTGCAAATGGTGCAGGAGATAAAAACATGCACTGCATAGAGATCTTAATATAAAATGGGGCCATTTTGGCTTAATTTTTTAACATACTCAATACAGATTTTTTTTATTTGAAAAATTTATTTCTGCATTTTTATGGAAAAAGTCTTTTTTATTTAGTAACATTGGATATATGTAACATCTATCCATTGATGTATTTAAACAAACGCTGACAGGTTTACAATTCAAATAAATTATGCAATAAGTATTATGTGTATGCATGTTACATATTCATGCATATTGCATATTACACATAATTTGTTTTATAAATAAGTAATATATTATAATTTAGTAATATGTGTTTTTTAATCATGTATTTTATTTTTTCATGCATTTAGTTCATTTGTTCATCATAATCAATCAGATTACAGAAATATGATTTACTTCATCGAATTTTGTATAAGAAATTACAAAGCTAAATGTGTAAAAAAATAAATTGATAGCTTCAGAGAGCAATTTTGTTTCATAATTGCAAAGAAAATTGATTGGGAATAAATGTGAAAAAACCCAAATTGGTGGGTATGAAGATGAGTTTTTTGAAGTCCAGTCCGAAAAACCTACCTTCGCGAATTTTGGATATCACAGAAAATTAAAACTGGGAAGTTTCTGTAAGAATACAGAAAAATATTCACGGAACAACCAGTAATTTTACGGAAATAAAAAAAATAAATGTCGATTTCTAGACATTAAGCCTTTTACCGATTTAAGAAACACCAACACTTATTCAAGAAAAAAAAATTACGAAGGAAGTCAAGTTGACGATTTATAAAACAGTAATCAAACCAATCGTTACGCACTGCAGTATTTCTTGAACTCAAAGAAATGAAGACAAATCTAAAATACTAATCTTTAAATGGAAAATTTTGAGAAAAATTTCGCACCAATTAATGTAAGTAATACACAATTGAGAATAAGAAACAATAGTAAATTTTGCCATTTAATCAGACGAAAAAATATAATTCGATTTATTAAATCCAGACGCTTGGCATAGCTGGGAAAAAATTAAATGGAACTAGAAATCTCAGAAAACTTTTAGATTTGAAACTTTTAAGCTTTAGACCAACAGAAAGACCCAGAAAAAGAGGGTAAAATGATACCAAAGTTCAACCAACTTGAAAGTGTCAAAAATAGGAAAATCTGGATTGATATTGTTTGGCAGGCCAAGGTTCACAGTGGGTTGTAGTGCTGTATAAGCAAGTTTAATGGCTTTGAAACTGTATTGGATATTACCTTAGAATCGAATTCTTACTGCAAATACATGATTAAAGAAAGCGCCTAGCTGTTCTCTGCACGGGAATTGAACCCCGGTCGAAGCAGTTCTGTTTATGAAATGAATATTTCTCAGTTCAGTTATGGAAACATTCAACGAATTTATTTCGAACCATAACTAACCTAAACTTTTTTTCTAACCATTTACTCTGTACTATTCGACCGATCTATATTGGTTTATTTACAAACTTTGTACCAATTTTGAAAAAAAAATTGAAACACAACATACTTAAAATTTGATACAGATAATATTGAAGTGCTATTCTATTCTATGGTGTTACTCTTCAGATAACTTGGAAATTTTGATCTTGCAGAACCTTTCATGTTTTTCGACAATTTTTTTTCCTACTCCAGTTTTTATCTCGACCAAAATGTTCCTTTAACGGTTTTTTGCAACTAACGACGTGTTGTTGTTGTTTTCGTATGCCTGTCAGGTAAAAGGTTGCGATTGTTTTTGTTTTCCAGTGGCACAATCTATGACCAAGAATTCAACTTCCACCAATCCCATACGTCACACCCATTTATAGGGCTGACTCATTCTTACATTCATTCATTCATCCACAGATCGTAATTTTGACCTGAATCAGAGAGCAATCAATCTCCAATTCAATACCCCCAGAGGTATTGATTTATTATGGGAACATGGAGGACTTAGCAACTCGATAGATTTAACGTGAATCAGTCACCATTTTACTACACGGGAAGTCTTCGGCCGGAGGGGTTCGAACCCACGATCTCTCGGACATGGGCCCAGCGCCCTACCGACCAGGCTTTCCCTGCCCAATTAACTATAGTTTGATAAATATTGCGGTTGAAGTGTTACATCTCATTCGAGCTCTGAAAACTTCTATTGAGTTCTTTAAATTTTTTCTTTAATTAATTTATTTGGGAGCAATATTTTTTTTCGAATGCTGGCTTTCAAAACATATTATTTGTTTTCGATTATTTTGACATATTTAGAACTGGTCATACTCTATGTTCTATTCATATGCAACTTGAAAATTGTCTCGAACTTTCCGAATATCCCAATTAACTATTGAATGAAATCGTTTTTCATTGCTAATCATCAGATGGATCATTGTTTCCCTTCATCTTATTCATGAGTTTATGTTTTATCGCAGTCATTATTTTAGTTCAATATATATATATTTGAACTTAAAAAATATGTAATTTAAACAGTTTAGTTCAATATATATATATTTGAACAAGCTTATTTTGAACATATTTTTAAATACAATAGTTTTACTTTTCGGATCAAGTTGTTTTTTATAACTTACACAATACAACGTAAAAGCAAAGGAAATTAGGCATTTGAGATGGATGGGTACACCCACACAATTTCTACTTTACATATTTGGTGATGGAAACATCAACAAATATGTCGTTGAAAAAGTGAAGGTTCATAACTCGTGCGAATGCGAATACCAATGTACAAAAATCGTAAGTTAAAGCAACAATTAAAAAAAGAAAAAGAAGGAAAGAAATATTTGCTTTTAAAGTAAATCTATTGTAAACTAAATTTGCCTTATCAAATGTAAAGTCTATTTACATTATATAAATTATATAGCAAATTGAAATTAAATTACTGAAATGTTATATGCTGTATAAATAATATTTGGATCAAAGTGTCATTTCAATTGCTTGTCCACGTTCAAGTGTTATTAGATGGGCAGTATGATTTTATGATATATCATTTTAGTGGTATCGATTAAGGGAAGATAAGCTAGATGCAGTTGGAGTAAGATTAGTAGTGCTTGTCCTATACGCATTTAAGAATAATCGTATTTTGCTTACAATAATCATTAGTGATGTGGAAGATGATCTGAATTTGAAAAATATGTAAAAGGACTTTTTTGTTGTTGATTGAAATGAAAAACAATGAATTTGCGAACATGAAACTTCACAATTAGCTTTTAAGTTTGGCAAAATCAAAAATATCTTTCACAAGTTGAGAAAACATAAGAAGTGAAATTTTTGCATTGATCTCTATAACATGTCGTGGAAAAAGGAGAAGGTCTGGCAGGGAAAGATTTCCATTAGCAAACCTAGACAGTTTAAATATTTCAATCATCCAGACATTCTATCATTATACAATATGGACGTAAGTAAAGTGCTCTTCACTATTTGGCTAGATAAGAATATATGATGGGTCTGCTTCTATACATATAAAGACAGCCGGAAGAAAAATAGATTGAATGCCAGAACTGTATAATTTATAGGTGCCTTGAAAGGTTTGCTATGTTTCAAGGTCACAAGTGAATGAATATCCATCGGATGGCCCATTTAAATGATGAATAAAAAAAGGATGAGGGAGAAAATGATAAAAAAAATTAGTTTAAGAAGAATAAAAAAGATGAAGAATAAAATAGTTTTTTTTTTAAAAAAAGTGTTAAAAAATTATGAAATGTAAAATTAAAAAAAATTAACCACAAAAAGATATAAAATCTTTTCTAACACACACAGTTATATCCACCAAAATTGGCGTTTTCTAATATTACTCTGGTGTGCAAAAATTAACGATAGTGGTTTTTTTGAATATGAGTTTAAACAGCTGGTTGAAAATCAATTAAAATCATACCATGAAAGAATATGGGTGTGGGGGAGGTTTGGTCCTACATCCTTAGCCGCCAATATTCGTATAGTGGAATTCATGATTGTTCATTTAGACCATTAATAAAAGTAAATGGATGAAACAAAATGAAAGTCTCCAGGAAATTAATGTGAATCGTGAATATGAAAATCCAATTTATTAAGCAAAATTTCTTGAAGATTATAGAGAATGGCCATCAATACAAATCATCATGATAATTACCAATTATCAAATATAAATCCCTTGAATGGATCAAGGAAATATAACTTCCACATTAAGAAGCTTTTGTTAGCATTTTTTTTTACGATTGCATATCTTTTTAAACCGTTAGGATGACTGGGACAGGAGTGCCCCAATGGGGACTCCTAGTCACCACAAATTTCGAATTCCAAGTGAATATAATTATTCTTAACGGACGTAGAAAGTATGGGGAGGAGATCCAAAATTGGCGAATTATCAAAATATAGCATAACCAAAACAAAGCCAACCAGCATAATAATATTGGGTTCAAAAGAATACCTTGGCGATCACGAGTCGCCAACAAATTTATGAGAATTATTACAACCATGCAACTGAAACATATTTTCGGTTAGAAATTAGAATAAAAAGTTATAAATAGATTTTTGTTTTCGATTAGAGGCGACAGTGAATTAATAAGTCTGCCTAGTAATGAAATAAAAAAAGTATCCGTTACATTGATCTATAAGAAAAGAATAAATATTTTATGTTCGTTTTAAAAGATCAAGTCTTTGATTTATTTTAAATATAATTCTATTATTAAAAATAAGCTTAAGTAATAAAAAGATATTTAAAAGGATAGGAATAAAAGTAATGCCAATTGTGGCATCACAATGGGAAAGTAAACAACTTGTAAAAAAATATGTTATCCATAGGAGCAATAAAGAACTTTATTGAATTATAGGCTTAAAACACAATTGTACAATTGATCAAAACGTCAATATTACACGGGATTGATAAGGAAATTCCAGCCTTTAGTATGAGATGTGATCATCTCTGACTGCAAAGCAGGATCGATATCGTCTTCCCATGCAGAGGACCAGGTTTTAAAGAAGCTCTTGAGGACCCATTAAGGTTGCAGTACTAATCGCAGCTGTGGAATTGTTGCTGGTGGCTGAGGACATACTGTCAAGTGTTTTCTTAGAGTGTCTCACACATGTTTAATCGGATTAAAATCCGGAGACCTCTCCGGCCATTCCATGCGTGCAATATCTTCATTTTCCAGCAGTTCTGTGTCAGCTACTGTACGATGAAGTGTAACATTATCGTCCACGAAGATGAACACAGGACCTACAGCACCTCTAAAAAGACACACATGAGGAAAGAGAATCTCGGTACAATTGCCGGCACTAGTGACTGAATCACCTTGGAAGATGTGTAGATCAGTACAAGTACCAAGAAAGATATCACCCCATACAAGAACTCCGCCTCCTCCAAACGGTCTCTTTAGATGATGTAAGAGGGGTTATTGTAGGTTCAACGTTCTCTCCAGATGTGTATGCGTCCAGAATCACTGGTCAGACTAAATATGCTCTCATACTGAAAGAGTACTCCACCCCATTGATCATCAATCCAGCTGCTTTGTTCCCGGCACCAAATTAAACGGCATCTTCGGTGAACTGGCGTTAATGGAACACACCGTACTGGCCGTCGTGCAAATAGACCAACCTTGTCCAGTCTCCTGGCCACGATAAGACCTGATACCCGGGTGTCCAGTACTTCGCTGTGTTTGCCTAGCGATCTATCCTGCTCCCTGTCGCCTGTTCCTTCTAGCCTGTAGAACTATATACCTGTCGTTCGCTGCCGTGGTTGTGCGAGGACGACCTCTAGTAAACATCCAGACTGTTCTTTTCCTCAGAAACGTGTTCCAAGCTCGTGAAACGATACTGTGGTCTATCCCGAACTGGCTACCCCGAACTGCAAACACACTGGCCACACTTCGACCTTCTTCCAATTTCCAATTATTCGACTCGCATACATGCATGCATATATATATATTTCAAAAATATATCTATCTATCTATCTATCTATCTATCTATATATATATATTTGAAAAAACCAGCCCATTGAAATGCTAAGTATGAGAGTATGAGTTGATAATTAATATTTAACATCTCTTAGTTTTTCAAAGGGATTTTTTTAAAAAACTAATCTGGTCTCAATAAAATTCAGTAAAAGAACAACATGGTTTAATATCTTTTAAAGTGTTCTTTTTAACAATGCTCATTTCAATTACTTTACCATTCTGAAAAATAATTACTTTTTCTTCAAAACCAATTTCAAAAAGTTACTCAATAGCTATAGAGCACATTCCCTTTTTAAATTGTTTTCTAAAGTGATTCAGGTTTGCATTTTCATTACTTCTGCAGTCGTTAAAAATTGATTGTCTTCAGATAATCATCCTTTAATGAATATTTATGCACTTTTTTTCTAAAAGCTCTTTTAGAATCTTACTTTTTAATCCTTTTAGGTTAAATTAATTAAAAAAAAACTTGCGTCATATGAGTCTGTGCTTCAGTTGACATAGCGACACTTTAATTATAATCATACTCTGAAACATTTAGTGCTCTTTTTTTATGGAGATTACTAAATTTTAAAAATTTAAAAATGACGACTTTAAATTAGCTTTTTAACTACTTTGCTGTTTTATGTATACTAAAACCGAAAAATAAAGAATTTAATAAACACTGTTAAAATAAAACATGGTTTAGATTTTTTTCTGTTGATAAATTCTGAATTAAAGCTTAGTTAAATAAAAATAGAGTATTTTTTTTCACCAAAATGTAACTCTTTTAAAATAAATAAATGATCTTTACTCTTGAGTATTTAAACTTTATGTAGATGATATAATTTTTAGTTTTATTATTGAAATATTCAATTTATTCATTATTATTAGAGTAACGGCACTCAAGTTGCCGATATTTTTTCCAGTTTGTCGGAGCATGTTTTGGGACAAAAAATCTGATATATCGCAATTTTTACAGTAAGGATTACCGTAAAATCACCGAGTTAGTTTATATTTAATTAATTCATTATTTTTATCCAATTTAAAAAGTTACTCAAAGCCTATGCAGCATTCTTAAGTTTACTTCGATCGCTTTTTTTAATGACTGTTTAAATTTTATGTAGAAAGTAATAAAATTTTTAATTATGTTATTGAAATATTTAACGTATTTATTATTATTGGAGAGCAGTTTTGTCTAATTCAAAGAGTAACTCAAAGTCAATAGAGAATGTTTCTAGACTGCATTTCTTTTTCTTTCGTAGTCTTTAAAAATAGATTGACTTTTGATAATCATCTTTAATAAATATTTATGCATTTTTTTTAAATACTTCTTTTTGAAAAAAACTTTTTTTTTACGTAGAGTTAAATTGATTAAAAATTTCTTGCGTCAAGTTGAGCTTAATTTTAGTGGTCATAAAGATATTCTATAATCTTACTCTGAAAAGTATAGTTTATCGATTTTTAATCGAGAGAATTTAATTTTAGAACTTTGAGAATTAATAAATTTTAATAACGATATTTTTAATGTTTTATTTATTTAATGTGAAAAATGGAATATTTGGTACAAAATTGTTTTGACTTTATCCATATCAAAATTGAAATGTTTTTAAAAAAGAAATATCAAATATCAATTTTAATACAAATTGGGAATTCTTTGGTTTTTTTCTGCAACAATTCCAATTAAAATAGAAAATAAAGTATATTAAACCAAATTTTCAATTTTTGAAAAATAATAACCTTATCCTTGCAAAACGCAATTAAATATGTTACTGCAAAATAATAAATTTAATAAAATTTACGAAATCAATACTATAAATTTTAGCTTGATTATTATTAAAGTAATTCAGGTATATATTACAATTAAACTATGTTTTTATTATTATATTATTACGCAAATACCGTATTTATTATTATTTAGAATCTTTCCCTACAACGTCTACGGCCTGGGTTCAACCCCCTGCTCTTAAAACTGGGTTTTAGATGGGTTTGCACTTACTCCGATCTGTGTCATCCATTGTAAAAAATTCCGGTTCTTCGTAAAATCTTTCTCTACATTTTACGGTGATTCTCCGTGATTTTACGGTTTAAAGCTGTTTTGTTGACAAAACGGTTTTTTTCTGTATTTATCTTAAACACAAATTAATTAAACACAAATTAATAAGTTCAAATTCTAATTTTTGCCTTGCAGTTCTTCTTACCGTACGATAAATATTCCTTTTTTTAAAATTATTTTACAATGATTTTCTATACTTGTGCTCATTTTTCAACAAAATTTTATAGTTTTGAATTTCGCGTAAATAAAACTGTGATTCGATTTTATTGTCAAATTGATACTCTACCTGATTAATACATTTCTTTAGATATAATTGTTTGATAAGTCAAGTTGCTAGACATTTTTAATGTTATGAGTCACTATATTTTTAAACATTTTTACACACAATTGTTATTTGAATAAGTAAGACTTTTATGATGAAAACAGTTTAAGATTTTTCTTCATATTGAGACACTTGAGTTGCGGCAGCTCACAGGATAGAGCGATCGCCTTTAATTTAGGTGATCCAGGTTTGAATCCCAGCTGAGACTGGTCGTTCTCATCTCACACCGACCACAATGCTGTAATAGTTATTTTAGAGAACTTTCTTTTAAAATTACGGAGTGTGAAAATAACAGTTATTTGTTTAAAAAAAGTCGTAAATTTTGAAATAAGAATACTTTTTTGTGAAATAAGCTATTGCGAAAAATCTGGCGCACCAGCTGACAGTCTTCTCCGTAATTTCAGCAGATTTTTTTAACAGTGAAGCGTTTCGGTTTCCATACTAATAAATTGTCTGCGTTGCTTTCAGAGTAGGTAAAAGGCCTAGGGTTGTAATTTGCAGAGTTTTATTTACTTTCTTTTTGTAAAATTATTGAGTCATCTTTGAATATTTTCCTGTAATTTTACAAAGATTTTCCGTTTTTAACTTTCTGTAATTTTGCATGAGACTTGTTATGAATGATTTCCAGTGCAGATTCTCATGAGTTTTTACAGATTGCATCGAGCACTCAATATATTGTGTGTTTCTGATTCATTTTTGTTTCAGATTCACATGTTTTAAAAAATACAAAAAAATACAAAAAAGGTGGTATAAGTTTCTTAACAAAAAATACAGCGATGGTCAATAAGTTAAGCTTTCCATTAGGTTTGGAAAAAAAATTATAATTAATAATTTTTGCTAATTAACTTGATGCAATAACTATTTGTTACCCACCCAAAGGAGATGATTGAAGTCTTTTGAAATAAAATTTTCTTTTTTTGGAATCGCTTTTAATTGTTAGTCATGCTAAAAAGATATTAAAGAAAAATATAGTTTAAGGTCTGAATATAACAAATTAAAAGTTGTATATTGGGAAGAAATTTTATTACGAAATTTCTCTTTTGTCACAAATTCTCCACGTGACGAATCCTTATAATCTAGAATCTGACGTATTATACGCCGGCTAATACGCCGACAAAAGAATTAATTACGATTGACTTAAATTTAGAGTGTACAGTGAGTAAGAAGAAAAAAAAGAAGAAAGAAAACGGATATCACCTTGAACTACTTTCGTTCTAATAATCGGATTTTCAAGTGCTAAGTGTCACTCTTAATGGTTCCTGAGGGTGAAGTTAAATATGCTAATTATGCAGTGCTAACCATTAAATAAGTTACGAAATCAGACACAAAAACGTACTTCTTCTGAATAAACACATATAAATATATAAATATATTTTTACAAATTTGGATTCGTAACCTTCACAATGCAGGAGGTAGCCGCAATCAGGGAAATAAGGTCCCCATAGTTTGATCAGGAGAGCGATATTAAATTATTAAAACGTGTGATAAAAATAGATGAAAAATTTCTTATAGGAAAATGAATTTGAAATACTGTAAACAGTTAAACCAATTTGCATTATATATTTTTGTTATATCACAATATAGTAAACATATAAAGGACAAGTGTACAATATAAAGAAAATTATTGAAAATATGTTAAAGGCAAAAGACATCATTTCCTTTACTAGAAACATTTCAANGGTATTAAAATTGCATATGTAAATTGCAAATTAAGTTGTAAAGTTTGTTTTTCTAATTTAATTACCACTCATTATATTTTACTTGTTCTAATTACTAACTTCGTTTAGGCGCTGTTTTTTCATATCGATGTTATATTTTTCAAGCAAAAAAGTTTCTAAATTATTTAAATTAATTTTTCTTAAAAATTTGTAAATGAATGATTTTTGCATCTACTTACAAGGAATTTCAAAATTATGTTTTCTAAACTTTAAAACAGAAAATGGAATAATTGTCCAATTAAATTCTTTAAACATCCTTGATTGGAAAGTCCGTAAACACCTAAGAGGTAATTAAGGAACCTAGTAAAAAGAGCAAAAGAAAGCGAAGCGTATTTTTTCTTAAGAATATTTCGCTGTAAATTGGTTTAATTAAACTTTTATTCAAGGGAAAAAATTACAATTATTTAAAATAGCCTAAGTTAATTAAATTTTTGCACCTTGTGAATTTGATGCTTTCCGCAGAATATAGTATATTAATTTTTTTAGTGTTAAAGTTTATTAATTAGTGTTTATTAATTTTTAGTGTATTATTTAGTAGAACTTTTACTCACAAATGTACATTTATTTAAAGTAGCAATAGTTAATTGTATTTTTGCACTTTTTTACTTATGAACTTGAAATTTTCAGCAGAATACAGTTTTCAAATTTTTTAGTGTGAAACTGTTTCGCATATAGACTTTAATTGTTATGATAAACAAACTACTAAATCTCTTTTTTTAGTTACATCTACACTGTTCTGTTTGCTTGTATTTGGAGTTTTATGATATAAGGTTATCTGCACTGGGTCTAACTCAAATGAAAAAAAATTAAACATACTATAATATGCATTTATTGTAACAAATTAAAGAGTTACAAATTAAGAGTTAGAGAAATTTAGAATGGTACTTTTTTGTTATTAACTTAACGAGTCCAATTAAATGAAGTATTTGATGTCTCTTTATAAAAAATTCAAAAAGTTCCTAAGATACGAGGTAATTAAGTATAATTATAATTAATGAATTAATGAATAAATTATTCAGTGCCTTACATAATATATAACCAAGTTATTTTTCATTCTTTAATTCCAAAATGTACGTTAAAATTCTTTTTGTAAAAGGTTTTTTTATTTATAAATTTTATTTAACTATACAACCATGCAATTTACCATTTAACTTAAAAAAATTCTTTTAAGAAAATCCAATTGATTTGACAAATTTGCAAGATTTTATACCGCATTGTAAGCTAAAGAGTTACCATTAAGGGCATGAAAAGACATACTCTTGTATATTTCAAATAATTATTGATAAAATTTCGTTTATTTACTTGTTATCTTTGAAAGAACTGAACACTCCGTGGTTACTCACTACCTGCTGTGGTATTTGATGGTATGATATGGTATTTCAATAAAACTGGAGGACAAATTTTTGTTGCATTTATACAGCCGAATTATCTTGCCTAATTTGAGGTGAATATTTCAAATCTGAAGTTAGTTTCACTACTAAAGCTACAAATTGTTTTTAAAATGACTTTTTTAGTTTATATTTGTATAAACTAAATGTATAAGTTTAAAAACATTATATATATAACAGGGGGTCGAGTAAATGCTACCACAAACTTCTAGGGGAATTTAAAGCAGATTATCGGTATTAAAATTGCATATGTAAATGCCCCTGGTGGCGTATGACAACATTTCCATGTCCGGAAATGTTGTCATACACCGCCAGGGGCATTTCCCTATTCTGTACTGTTTTTTCGTGCACTTCTGAACAAGTCAAAATAGAGAAGCGCCCTTAGCCACGTACATCGACATTTCCAGGCATAGGTTCTTGTGCAAATTTAATTCTGATGCTGTGTAACTCCTCTAAAAATTTGTCGCAACATTTATGCGACCCCCTATTATATATAACGTTTTTAAACTTGTACCATACATTTCGACAAAAAGAAATAGACTAAAAATGTTATTTAATGAGAGCTGTAGCTTGGTGAATTTTAATAATTAATTAAAATAATTAATTTAAAATTTTTCACAGTTTTTACTAAATTTAAAAAGTGAAGACTTTGGATTTCTCAATAGAAAAATATGTTTATCAATATTGTATAAAAAAATTTGTTCTTCATAATTCAAAATTATTTCATCCACAATTTAAGTAAATAATAAAAATTATAAATAATGATTGAAAATTGTTGCTCACAGGGAATTATCTTTAGGTAAAATGCAAAAATTGAAACTTTCATTAAGAGGACTAGACTATTCGAGCGACAATTTCCCGATTTCTGAATTTGTGGGCCTAGTAGCATAGACACCTTCGATATTTTGAAAGTTAAGAAACTAAATATGTTAAAAAAAGCATATCTTTAGTCAGAGAAAATGCGTTTTNATTTGCTTAGCTTATTAATTAGAAACCACTAATTAATAAAATACAAAATTATTGCTTTTGCAAATTAAGTTGTAAAGTTTGTTTTTCTAATTTAATTACCACTCATTATATTTTACTTGTTCTAATTACTAACTTCGTTTAGGAGCTGTTTTTTCATATCGATGTTATATTTTTCAAGCAAAAAAGTTTCTAAATTACTTAAATAATTTTTTCTTAAAAATTTGTAAATGAATGATTTTTGCATCTACTTACAAGGAATATATATATATATATTTGATTTTTGTTTTGCTTACTCTACATGCATCATTTCTCACTTGTTTTGTTTTCAGCCACAATAAAAAAAGATTATTTACTTCAATTAGTCAAACATACCAACCTGAAAAATCTTCCTTCTTTACAAATATCGTAAAATCGCGAATTAGTCGTGAAGATAGTAAATAGCTTTTCAGAAATTAGTAAATGTGAAGTAGTAAGTTAAATGTACCTTTCTTTGAATTGATCAAATAACCGATCGCGAAGTATAAATAGTAAAAATCACATTCAGTCATTTTGTTCTCAAATAATTTCATTCCCATCCTTAAAAGTGAAACATTTTTATCATCTGTTAGGGAAACATTTTAAAATCTTTTCTCCCCAGAAATCGTTTGTTTCCGTTTATTTTATTCCAAGATTTCTATGAATTCAAACACCAATAAGAATGAAAACGAATGATCTGAAATAAATAACGAATTGAACTTTCAAACTAGTATATATTTTTGAAATTGTTTTTACAATTCAAAGTAGCATGGGAAAAAAAGATTATAAATCTTTGGGAACATCGATATGCTTTCAACTCCAAGTCACGCTTTATGTTTTTTTCTAAAAAAGTCAACGTTTTGAATATGATTAAGATTGATGATATTCACTTAAGATGGTAATAAAGAGATAAAACAGTTTAAACACGTTATAAATTTTGATAGGATTATAAATATTTTCTTTGAGTTTAAAATATTTTGTGCGTAAAACAAATTTAAGAGCTTTAAATTTGGTTAAGAAACTAGAAAAATTTAAAAGAATTATTAGTTGATTATATTTAAGAATAAGGTAATCGTAGTGAAATTTTGATTTTGATGGTAAACAGATGTGTTTCATGTTAAAAACTTATTTTACTTAAGTTTATTTCTTGTTTTTATCTTCAGTACTTATATTTATGTAATAAATAATAAAGGCGAATATTTTCACTTCTATTTCGTTAGTTTTGAAATTTAGTTCTTTTACGTGCATAAATTCATGGAAAAAGTACCGTTACTTGTAAAAATGCGGAAAAAAATTTCGTTGCTGTCGTATTTTGACATGTACTACTTTCTAGAAAATATTCCGTTAGGTGAAATGAAAGAGTAAAAATCACTACTTTTTCGTTTTTAAATACTTCAATGAATACAAATTTATGAAGAATTTACCTTTTTCGTACACTGAGAATCAAAATTGTATATGTATATATGTATATGGGGTAAAATTTACCGTGTTATTGCTCTATGGTAGCACCAAAAAGATTTGTGTTTTCTACCGAAGTGTTCTTATGATGATTTTGGTAAAATTAACAAAAAATGTGGTTGCATAATATGTGAAAAAATTTGGTAAATTTAGCACGTCACCTCTGAGCATGGCATAAGACCAATAGTCTCCGATCTACCCCCTAAGGAGTTTGCGGATAAGGGTTTCACCCGTTGTCACGTGAACTGAACACTACAAAACTACAGAAAAGTAAAATCAAAAACTAAACAGATTGATACACATAGGAAAAATCCCAAAATCGAAAAAAAAGAAGAAAAAAAAAACAGAATGAAAATTAAAAGTGCTTAAAACATCAAAGTGAATAAAATCAACCAACTATAAAAGTGTTGAAAATACAGGTAAAAACATATAAAAGTAAGATCGGGAAAAACATCAAATGGTAAAAATATGAAAAACCACATTAAATACAAATAAGACTAAAATAAGATTAATAGAATAATCAAAATAGTCGACTAAAAGTTCACGTGTCCCCTTTTCAAGTCTAAGTGCCTCTAATATTAAAAATGTTCTAAGGTAAACCGAAGTTTCTCTAGTAAGGATAAACACTCAAAGATGACACCAGGTAAGGCAGAGAGTGCTGAAGTTGGCCAAGATCAAGATTTCATTTCGAATGTCCTATGTATAATGAAGATGCCAGTTCAAGGGGAGAACAAAGTCAAGGAAACGGTATGTGCCGAAGTAAAATACTGGAAGCAAACATTAAAACCAGAAAACCTAAAAGCTAAAATTCTAAAAAATTAAACCAGATAAAATTAGACAGGTGTACTCTCAGGGGCAAGAAGATCATCCAGGGTATATTTAAGAATTTCAATGATTTTCGCCCTGCAGTCAATATCAGCATAAAGTTGATGTTAAGTATATTGGTCCAATTTTCGGCCACGGATCGTTCGGAATTTGGGACAAAATTTTATGAGATGGTCAACGTCCTGTACTCTTCCACAAAATTTACAAGTTGCTCGTTTATTGAAGAATTTCTGTTGATATATTCCGAAAACTCCGTGGCCCGTTAGGAATTGATTTAAATAAAAGTTTGACTGCAGGCGAGTTAGTGTGGAATCTTTAAAGAAATTATATGCTTGCCTGGCCTTTGCTGATTCACTCCAATATATTTTCCATTTATTCATTGTGACTTGTTTTATGTATCTAATAATCAAAGGTTTTTCCATTGGGAGCAGGCATAAAAATCATTTATTCCGTAAAATAAACTTTTCAGTTTTGTATGTTTTACTGAATGTGAAGTAATAAGAAATAAAGTTTTGAAAACCAGAATTTCCAGAAAACTGTTGTCATTACGAAAGGAAAAATGTCCAAATGAACCATTTTTATAAGGTATGTCTTTTTTTAACCAATATTATGTCTTTTTTACCAGAAATGTCATTTCCATGCAGTACGGTAAATGTTCCAGAATTTTTTTCACCGAGTGTAGTGTAATTTTAAAAAATATAAATATGAATATAAATATTTTTTTTTATTTTAACATACGAAAATATACCGTTGCTTGGGGTAAAAATGTGAAGGAAATTTTTTCTTTCAAAATTGTCATTAGTTATTTTTTTCCTTCTTTCCTTCTTTTTTTGTCAGTCTTTTCTTTTTAACTTTCCAAACCAACATTATTTATAACATGTCGAAACATTTTATGCTAACATTAACTTCGATCGCATTTCATTATTGCAATAATGTAATACTTAATTCAATACTTACAAAATGAATCTCATATATTCTTCTTATCAAAACTTATTTTACATACGCTCATACTTTTCGTGAACCATGCTGTGCACTGTAAACAGTTTTCGTGCATATGTAAACTAAAAATGCTTGCAACTACTTAACACCGAAAAAAGTGCTCTACGACGCCAAAACTCAAGGATAGTTTCACGTGCTGATAGTTCCACCTAAAATGTTCACTTTACTATTATACTATAATACTATTTGATGCAGAGCCACCAATCACCATGTTTGTTATTTAGTAGCAATAAAATTTATAATTACAGTAAGATATGATACACATAAGAGCCAGTGAGGTTATTTTTACAAGACAATGTAAGAAAGACTCAGTAATTTAGGTTGCATTACATACACCAATTCTTAAAATAAAATGAGTTTATAAATCAAACATACGTGTGGCTAAGAGAATAATGAGATTAATTCGAAATAGCTTAACAGAGCAAGATTGGAAAGAAATTAAACATCATGAAATTATTCAATGCAGTTTGCAGGGATTGAAATGCAAATATCCTAATTACACAACGAAAAACATACGTTTTTTTAACGGCGAACTTTAATTTCTGCAGATGAAAAGCAACATTGAAGACAACCGCACACATTCGCTAACACGGTATCAATTATAAGCAATAGGTTACTTGCACTTACTGTTGTTGTAGTTCATTTACGTAGCACTAGAGCAGGACAATGGGCTATTGGCGACGGTCTGGGAAACATCAGTGAGACTGATCCGAAGACATGCCATCGCAATTTTGATCCTCTGCAGAGAAGATGGCACTCCCGCTTCGGTAGCCAGACGACCTGCACGTGAAGTCGAGTACTTTACGAGGAGCAATAACGCACATTCTCGGTCCCTACTCAGACTAATCCTAGTGGTCACCCACCCGCACATTAAACGCAGTTAGTGATGCTTGACTTCCGTGATCTCTTGGGAACCGTGTCTTAACGATCAGTCCACTGCGGGACAACTTGTACTTCAAGAAGATCACGGAAGCCAGCATGTGTTTTCTATGACGTCAGCGGCAGCTGATCGCTTATAAGCAAAATGGCGTGTTAAAACTGACCTAAGTTTCTTCACATAAGTTAATTAACGTGAAGTTAATTAAATACAGTTCCGTATTACACTTCGAATTTGTTGAAATATAATTCCTTCTCGTCTAAGTCTTTTATTTAACTTAGATTTATTATTTGTTTCTGTATTTTATTGCAACCACGATAAAGTTTTTGTTTTGTGTACCGTGCAACTTCGATGTATGATTAGTTTGTTTATGTTCTACATGGCTTCTTGTCTGTTTTTGTGTTAAGTAAGAAATATATATAGTGAGAGAATTGAAATCTTTCCGAAGGAATCTTTGGGAAAGAATATAGAATGTGTCACTTACGATAAATGATGCTTGGAAGTCTTAGCTTACTCGAAATTGAATGAAAAGAATAGTTGATAATGTAAGCAAATGCCGCGTTTCAACAACCAATCAGGATCAAGATACCTACACTACGTCACTTGCAGTTATTCCATTGCAGATGAAAACGAAATGGCGCCAACTTTGGAGTTTTCGGTAGCAACAAAATTTGGCTTATGGTGTTGAGGTGAATAATATTGGAGCAAACGTTTCGAATTTTGGGTGCTTAGAGGTTTTATACAACTTTTAAATTGTAAATGAAAACTTGATTAAGTGTTAACTGGAAAATATTGTTCTCGCAACTTTTAGGGTTGTCAAAGATATCGCACCACAGTTTTTACAGTGTATAAAATGCACCACAAATCATACGATGTCTTCAAAAGTTTCAGTTAAGTTATTCTATAAAGTAATTCGGATTGTTGTTAAATGGGGTTTTTCATTAGGCACAAAATGATAGCAAGATAAAACTAATTTTCTGAACTAATAACGAAGCAAAAATGTAAAATATTCTGCAAAAGCATTATGCGTTTTAAAAATATTTCTTTAAATTGACCGGGAATAAAAGTAAAATAAATGCACTTTGCTTTTTCAAAACAAACATTTTTAAAATTATTCCTTATTGAAAATCATTATGGTCAATTCAGAATTCATTAAATCTCTTTATCATTATCCTCTCAAATTGCGTTTTCATTCAGAAAATTTGAGTTTTTTTTCTCCTTAAGTAAACAATTTTGAACTAGTTACAACTTGGTGCATGATTGTTTCTCCAATACTTTCTAAATGAATAATTTTGTGCTTCAAAAGTTTCAAGTATTCACGATTCAGACAAGAAAGAAAATAAATTGGTTCGTGAAAAGTTTTAATTAACTTAAACACCCGAAAGGATTATAATATTTCACAAAATAAATCGTCTGAACACGAGTTTTGATTTTCCTCTTTCTATAAATTTATAATCTAGTGTTCTGTTTGAAAAGTTCTATTAAAGTAATCACTTATGCAATTATTTTAGTAGTTTCGTCATTATTTGATAGGTTCTGGTAGTTTTTTTTTATCTTATTAATGTAATTAAATTTTATTGAAATTATTGAAAGAGAAGCGGAATAGAAAAATACATAATTTTAATGAATTTTAATTAAGCTTTCCTAACTTTTTTCATAGTTTTTTGGACAAGATCTTTTGAACAAGATTTTTTCTTAAAAGTCTTATTAATAATATTCAGTATTTTTTAAGATTTAAGTTTCGATGATACTTTGGGTTAAAGTCCTTTAATAGTGTTTTTTTTCTTCAGACATATAATTAAACTCAGTGTTAAAACTTTTCTGAAAAATTTCGATTTATTTTACACTTAACAGTTTTATTTTATTCTATTAGATTTTATTGTGGTTCCTATATTCGATTATTCAATTAAAACCTGTTCCCAGTATAAAGTATTGGTTAAAAAAAAATACCTTAAAAGCAGAGGTACTTCAGTTTTTGTAGGTAGATGAATTATTGAAAGTTAACTAAATTATCCTGAGAAATAGAAGCGGTAATATATTATTTGATTTAAAACTTCATTCACTTAAAAAATAATATTTTGAGTGGAAGTTGACAATTTGATATAACAGTCGACATGTTACAAGTTCTTAAAAAAGTGCTCCCATTTTTAAGAAGTTGGGGAGAGTGGGATCCATTGTAACAGGGTACGATTGTAACAGAGCAAAAATTTCGAGTGTCGGGTTCTAGATTTGGTTCCTAGGTGGCGTACAAGGTGTATTTAATAAATCTACATGTACACCCCTGCTGGCAACCATTTTTATGTACTTTTCAAAGAGTTACATCACAAAAGATATTTTCACCGCTAGGTAAGTACTTTTTTTTGTATTAGAATATTATATTGTAACAAAGTAATTTTGTTTAAACAAATAAAAATTATTAACCGAATATGTAAGTGGACGCCTTAAATAACCTCTCAAAAAAAAGATATTAGTTTCGTTATTTAACTAGCATTGTTTTTACAAAATGAAGCTGAAATGGCGTCTTGGGGACGATTGTAACAATAAGTAAAGGGACAATTGGAATAGCTGAAAATAAATAATCTTATGTTTACAAACCATTACTTAACTCTTTAAGAACCACCAATAGTTTCCTATATCATTTATATTATGTTGCATGTGCATTATTTTATTTGTCACCTTTCACAGCATAAATT
>NC_092211.1:81490772-81593748 GCF_043381705.1 Parasteatoda tepidariorum
AGAAAAACCTGGTACGTAAAACATTTCATTCCAGCATTTTTTTCGAAAAAAATGAAATATCTGTAACTATCAAGATTTCTTTTATAATTCTGGCATATATATAAAACTGCTTCTTTTCCAAGATAAAGTAGATATTGTTGAAAAATTTAAAAAAAGAATAAGTAAACTCCTCCACAAAACTTGCTATAACTGAAATGGTTCTACTACCAGCCTTTCCTCTTTTCCGTCTCGCTTTCTCCCCTGACTTTACTCGTCTGTCAATTAATACTAATAATATATTGGATTTTTGTTAGTTAAAAATAGTTAAGTAAAAAATTTTACAATTGACCCCACTCTCCCCTACCAGACGGGAATAAGAAGAAACCAAAGTGATTAGAAATATAAAAAGTTGCTGTCACATTTACATTTAATGTAAAGTGACAATTAACTACTATTTTTATCTAATCCTTTAATTTTCTCAAAACTTCATCCCTTTTTAATGCAGTAATTATTTTTTATTTTTAACTTTCTGGTTGACCTTCCTCATGGTCAACGCGGTCATCGCACTTCCTGTGGGAGTATCAACCACTCTTTCACCCGTCTTTCTTTTTTACTTCGTTTATTTTGTTAAGGGGCTAACTAACCAATCTCTCTCCTTTTTTTTCCAAACCCTCCTCCTCTTTAAATTTAATTGGATGTAACTTTTCTGGTCCTACACCAGTTAGGGAATTTTTAAGTAACTTTTAATAAATTCTCTTTTTGTGATTCCTTCTTGCTAGTTATCCTTTTTTCTCCGAAATGCGGACTTCAGTCCGTATCGAGGAATTTAATTCTTTTTCCAACATCCCTATTTTTTTTACTTAAATATCAATGTAGAATCTTTAAAATCTTTATAATTTTCAGTAATTTAATTTTCTTTATATCAACCCTTTTATATCTTTAAATTTCCTTCGTAAATCAATAATTTTTACAAGTCAAATGATTTTGCACTTTTCTTATCACTCTTAAAATTTACCTTTGATCGCGAACCTTTATAACATCTCTAATTTATTCTCTGTCACCAAATTCTCCACATAAAACCTTATCTCTGGTGAAAATAATATCTCTAAATTAATGTTCACTTATCTGTTTTGTGTGCGGATGCGTGATTTTGATAATTAAATAAAATATATTCAATTGCTCATCTGTGAATCTTCAATGTATCGTTTTTTTCATCAATTTTTCCTGTATTTGGGATGAGTACCTTTTTTTTTATTGTTACGGGCATTTACTTATCTCTCTTTGGAAATATTACTAAAAATGAATTGGATGATATATTTATGTCTGGATATAGCATGTCATTATCGTATTTATCATTAATCTTTAACTTATTTTAGTTTCGCCCTTTTTCCAAATTTGGTGATTCCAATTTATCTAAATCTCACACTTTGTGACCCTTTGGACCTATTGGGTTATTGTTATCCCACATTAGCATTGTACTACTATTCTCCCTAACGATCACGTTCCCCTTAATTTTTTACTTTTTATACCATTTCGGGCTTAATTTGTTTTATCATGACATTTCAATCATTTAACTATTTTTTATCATGACTATATCCAAAATACATATACAAATATAAGTACTTATATACATAGATTCCAACCCACCATCTTTATTTTGATATAAAATAAATTCACCTTATTCGCACCAAAATACTAATTTTATTTTAACTGTAACAGTTGTCTACAAAAAATAGAAAAATAAACATGAGAAACAAAACTAGGAGAACCATAGTAGCCAAGAAAGAAATGAGATGAAGAACAGAAGAACAAGAAAAACCACAGTAGCCAAGAGAGAAATGAGATGATTTGTTGTTGTTGTTCATTTACGTCACGCTAGAGCTGCACAATGGCTATTGGTGACGGTCCGGAAAACATCCCTGAAGATGATTCGAAGACATGCTATCCCAATTTTGATCCTCTGCGGAGGGGATGGCACCCCCGCTTCGGTAGTCCGACGACCTGCGCGCGCGAAGTCGAGCACTTTACGGTAGCACAGTTTAACGAGGACCAATACCGCACACCCTTGGTCCCTACGCAGACTTATCCAAGTGATCACCCACCCGCACACTGACCGCAGCCACTGATGCTTGACTTCGGTGATCTGCTGGGAACCGTGTCTTAACGATCGGGTCAGAAATGAGATCACTGCGGGACAGAAATGAGATGAAAAACAGAAGAACAAGAAAAACCACAGTAGCCAAGAAAGAAATGAGATGAAAAAATTAAACAAGAAAAACCACAGTGACCGAGAGAGGTAAATCAGAGTAGAATGTATGCACATGAAATGAAAGTGCTTCTCCCTCAACAATATCTGATCTCGATTGCTAAATTTATTAAGACACTATATTAAAAATTATGAGCTTGAAAAGAATATGCATATTTATAGAATTTAAAAAGAAATCAAATTGCTTGCAATTTTCTAAAATGACATTCTTCTGCTGCATGACATTTTATTACAGATCTTAGATGCTTTCTCATCGCTGATTTGAAATCTACAATCTCTTTATAAGTTAGTTTTTTTTTAAACGATTTTAGTCTGAGCCTGAATTCCTTAAAATTCACTACAGTTACTACTAAGTGTTTTCACTTATCTCGTAAGTAGGGCGCGGTAGGAAGAAGGCTATAGTATATTTCAGTTTATGATGTAATAAGTCATATGTCTTACGTCATACATAGTATCATATGTTTTTTGTCTTAAGTATTGTTTTCAAAGGAACAGACAAGTGTATAGAGAAATGTGTATACCCAGATAGCAGTGCAAGGTTGATTCTAATGTCAGTAACAAACTTTGTCACAAAGCCTTACATTGATTAGAAACGATAATGAAATAAGCAATGCAAGCTCGAAACAATGTTAAATTTAATTATTCAAGATTACGCACTATGAGGTTCACATTTAGTTTGCATAAACAACCCTTTTGTATAGAGATTGAATCTGCCTTCCAAAACAAAGCCGGAAAAATTTTTTGAAATCTATGATGAATCATCATTCATAAGTCAAGAATAGAAAGCGCTCTCAAACTGTGAATAAACTACCTTTCTCAAGGCTTAATTTAGATTTTATGAACTGCCGACCAGGTGGCAGAGTGGCTAGCGTGCCTGACTGCGGAGCCGATGGTTGCGGGTTCGAATCCTTCTCAGGGCATGGATGTTTCTTTCTCTGTCTCTGTGTTCTATGTCCTTTCTCTTTTGTGTGAATGTGACCCTCCCTATAAACGGGTTTGTGGTTGTGTGACGTAGGCGACGCTGCTCCACAGCCGTGGCTGCGCCACAGGTGCCCACTGGGTAACGAGAAGAGAGTAGCAGTTCTGGCATTAGATGCCAATGGGACAAAACATCCCAAGTGCCCGCCATTAAAAAAACTATTTTATGAACTGAAACAGAATTTTATACACTTTTTTAGCACTTCAAAAGATGACCCGCTTTCAACAGAAACAAAATATTGCAGTTGCAACAACAAAGCTAGAATGAGAAAAAAGCAAAAACAAAAGCTTATGGAAAAAGTTAAAAAAAGAGAGATTTTTTGTAAATTTTTTTGCCTGCCTTAATTCAGTCTTTGAAGAAACAAGCTTGGCTTACCAATATTTATACTACGTTTAAAAAGGATTAATTATTCATGTCACCTTTCTATGTCAACCACACGGAAATGAAAATGTAACGTTTGCTGATATGTTACCAGCTATCCGGGATTCTAATTTCGGACTCGCAATCCTTATCACGGTATTAGATTATATCAAATCAAGTACTTGTATAAATGCAACAAAAAATGTGTTCTCTTGTGTTACTTGTATAAATAAAAATTGGCAGAAACTTTGTTATAAGTATCAAGTATAACTAGGTTGCGTAAACTATCGCACCATTCCTAAAATTAAGCGAAAAGTCTTGGAAAGCTGAAAATTAAAATTAGTACCATCCTTTTATAATAAAATTCCTAAATTTGATTTTTTTATATGATACTTTATAAACATTGTTTGTTTGCATCTTTCCCTCTAAGTTTACATAGAGTTATTAAAAAATCAGGACATTTTTATTTGCCCAAAAATGTAATGTAGCGTACAGTTAATAAAGAACTCAAAAAATTAATTATCTAAACATACAGACCGTCAAATATATTACTTTTTCCTTGAGATTGTTAAAGAGTTTATAAGTAAGATGAATATATTTGCATTTTAAGTAGATGGCTAAATTCGTAAGTAAGCATATACATGTTTTTTTAAAAAAAAATTTATAATGAATATTCAACAATAGGAGTATTTTTAATTAGTGATCATGAGACTTCTAATTTTGAATTTTACTGATGCTTCGAATGTGAAATTAAGTCGAGCAGAATTTCTTTTAATTAAAAAAATGTTTTTGAAAATACGTTTTTTTTCTTTCTTTTTTTTACAAGAAAAAATGGAAAAAGAATTGTTTTTATTTCTGTAATCATAGGCTAACGATTTATAATGAATTTAAGAAGATTATATCTTAAACTCGACTTTTTTTAATGAATGAAATAAGGCTTGCTATTAAAAGGTTAGATTCATTATGAAAAACTATCCTAGTCATAAATATTGCAATTAGCAGTACGTCTAAAGTTAGCCTTTGTTGTCCTGTAATTTAATTGAATTGGGGTTATTAAAATAATGCTACAGGCATTGTCGTTTGTGTTTTTATCATTTACTGCTCCAGTTTTGTCAATTTTTATTTGGCAGTTCTTGTTTTCTTTTTATTCAAATCTCATTTTTTGAAATCAATCAATTAGCCACTTCCCCTCAGGCAAAGTTTTCTTCGAATGAAAACTATCATTTTATTGGCGATATTTAATTTTCATTTAGTAATAATTAAAAAAAAATTATGTTTTTAATCTGTAAAAATCAGTTACTCTGCAGATTAACTAATATGCATATTAACTACACTGTACTAAATTTTCGTGTACCTTAACTACCGGCAACTAATTAACGTTAAAAAGTGTTCTACACCAAGAATGTTCCATTACGCTACTTGGTGTATAGAAGTCGTCACCATTTTTTTTTTCATCCAGTAGCCTTAACATTTATAACTATCGAAAAATAAGATACACATAAAATTCAGTGCAGATATTTTTCGGTACAATATAAAGTAAGAATCATTAACTTAGAGTGATATTATAATTAGAGTGAACATAAATTCGTAAAAATAGAAGTCATTGGTTAATCAAACTTACGTGTAGCACTAAGAGAACATAAAGACGAACTGCAATATGGCTTAAAGAACGGAAGCCGATAGAAATTATACGTGATAAAATCACTTAATACAGTTCTTAGAGATTTAAAAAATAAAGTGTAATTATCCTTAGTACACAACTAAAAACATGCATATCTATTTTAACGGTAAACAACAAATCATTCTATCAAATTAAAACTATAGTTCGTTCACCAGGAGTTGACACTTGGCTCCACCTTCTTAGACGCACAGTTCATTTCAGCGTGGGAGAAAGATGAGGAATATCTCCCCGCTTGAAATTGAGACAACCCTTAGTGAGCGCCAAGCACAAACAGTGACTTCGTTTTCAGTCACTTACTTCGCTTTATCATTTGCTATTATACTTTTCGTTTCTCTGGCTAAGTAAGTATATTTTAAATTTAAAAACTGCTATTTTCCCAGCAAAATGTCTAAAAAAGGACAAACTATTCTCTCAGTAGAGAGAAATATCATAAAAAATGGCGCGAAATATCATAAAATTTATGAAATATTTAATGTTGAAAAATTCAGATAAAGTTGGCGAAATAAATATTTTTGCAGTACGATCGCCGAATAGCAACCTTGTTCAGGATTGCTCCCAACCTTCTTCCAAAAATAGCGAAATAGTATCGTAGCATACCACGCACAGTGGACCAGCATCCAAGGTTTCGTGGCTAAAATTAGTATTTCGATAAAATTTGTTTCAAAATTTGGGGTTTTTAATTTAGGGGTTTTCATGTGCAGGTAAATACAATTCATAGTTGAAATTTTGAAATACACTAAAAATACCCAAAAAACAAAATGGCGGCTGAAAAATGTCGAGCAAAAATAAAAAAATAATATAGTGCTTTTAAATAATTAAATATAGCAATGAAAATATTATAATTTTCGTAATTCTATATTATGAATGGAAAGCAAATTATATTTCCTAAGTAATATTACAAAATAACGCGANAAGAATTTTATTCTGAAAGTTTAGCTAATTACCTCGTGGAACTTTTTGGAACTAAGTTTCGAAAGTCATTCAAACATTGCAAAATTTCAAATGATGAGACATAAACTGTAGGCTTGTCAAGAATATTAACTAATCTAACACATTGAAAAATTGTACTATAATTTCAGACTAATTACTCTGATAAAAATGTAACAGTAATGTGAAATTCCTATATATATTTTTGAAATAAAAATGTAAAAGTTACATTAAAAAAATTTTTTTTTAAACATATATTTCATTAGATTGTACTCTTGTCGGTTCAAAAAGTAAATTATAATGTTTGGAATGATTATGAATACTTAATTTGGGCTATATTAAGACTGCCTACTCATGTTTTAGTTAAAAATTTAATTTTTGACTTTTGGCTAAAGATCATGATCTTCTGGCCGACAGTGCCACGTGATGAAGGCTGAGTCACGTGCCAACTCCAGGTGAACGAGCTATATTCGCAAAAAACAACCAACTCTTGATTGCAAGCGCAACTTCTGGCGATTAAAAAAAGTGCTAATAAACGCAGCTTTTGGAAGGGTAAATAATTTTTATTTTGTTGGAAAATTTGGTGTAAGCTTATTCTACTTTTTATAGGTGTTTAAATTTATATTACACCTTCTAAATCATATTAACACTCGATTTGGCTTTAACTTTTAACAAAGTGTCCCTTCACGCAATTTTTTTGGATTGTTCAACATAATATTCAGAGTGATATCACAGCACAGTTTTCACAGTGATCCATTGAAGTGCCAAAAACTGCTTTATTTCTCAAATTAATTAGATAATCTGCACATTACCTAATAACTATTCGATAAAGTGAAAATAGAATCTTTTCTAGAAAAACAGCAATGTTTCAGTACTCTTAAATTAACATACTGTGACACATTTATTTTTCATTATCTGAAAACGCAAGATACTACAATCGAGAATCATCAAATTAGTTCATAGAATCAATCACTTTAAAGTATATAATAAAAAAGAATCGAACGGTTAAAAATATAATTGCAATTAACCCCTTCGGTCGTCGTATTAGATCCCAGAGAAAACATTACTTAATATTCCTAATTTTTAAAAGTTTTAACGGCGAAACGTAGTGCTCTACATGCAGGAATAGAAACACGCTGTCAAATTTATTCAGTTCATAACGGTACGCTCGCAACGGAGAAAAAATAATAAAAATTCTTCTAGCCATTTGCAACTAATAGGTAAATGCATCATCGTTTATTAGTTTTCATAATATTATTATAAATGTAATTCCCTGCTTCTTAAAATTATTCCATTAAACAAATCGAACTCTTTGTGAACAATTCAAAAATTTAACTGAAAAGGTTCTCATTTTACTTAATTATAGCCTTATTTACAATTCAAGCATTTTTCAAATAATTGAATTGAATTGAATGTAGGTTTTTGTAGCACAAGATCCAAACGAGGACGCGCCAAGCAACACGTTTTTACAGATCAAAAGGTAAAGTTAATTCTACACTTCTTCTTCGACAGCACTACAGCCTAGTGCAAGCCAAGTCTTTCTCAGTCTACCTCTTCCAGACAGTTTGACTTTCAGCTAGATTTCTCCATCCCAATGTTACTAGGTCCATCTACCTTGTCCAACCACCTTGTTGCCCTTCTCTTCCTTGTGCCTTCAATCTTTGAAAATGTTAGTTTTTTTAGCTGCATCGGAATCTTCATGACGAAAAACATGTTCCAGCCATCTGATTCTGTATGACTTAATAACTTTAAACCTATTATAACTAACCTATTTTAATCTATTATGACCCGTTCAGAAGCACGAGAAGAAACAGATCATAATAGGGAAGCGCCCCTAGTGGCTCATAAAGACATTTCCAGGCATGGTTTCCCGTACAATTTTATTCCTAATGATGTGCCTTAACTCCCTTTAATGTCTGTTGCAAGATTTATGAGACCCCTGTTACATATAACGTTTTTAAATTTGTACATTTCGGCAAAAAATATACTAAATATGTAAATTAAAAAATCTGTTGCTTGAAAAGAGAGAAAGTGATTGCAAATTTGAAATGAAAGACGTGAAAGTATCCTAGATCCGCTAAAAAGTTTCATGCAAACAGACAACAACAACAAAAAAAAAATTCCTTTGTGAGATTCATAAAGACGTGCGAGAAAACAAATTTTTGTTTGATTAGAGCTAAAAGCTAGCAAATTACTTATCTATATATATATTTCTCTTACACGGCGACAAAAAAAGCCTCATTACAACTCCCCGAATGGCAACGCTAGAAAATCGACCAATGATTGCCGCTAAAAATGTCACATGCCAAATCTAGCTAAGATGGCTCAACATATAGCGCTTTTAAAAACGGAAACTGAAATAACCAGAGAGAGCATAAGCTAGGCAGAAGTGAGTAGTCTTTGTCGATAGATCTCTATTTTAGTATTTTGTCGGAAGAGCTTTTTTTCACGAATTTATATATTACGAATTTATTTGACGATTTTTGATTTATATCACGAATTTATTCGTTTTACTAGAATTTATCTGCTTATGCAGGTTTTTCCATTGCAATTCACTTATTTTAATTTTTAATAGACTTAATTATAGCCAAACTTTTAACCTTTATTTTAAAGAGATATCAGTTTCAGAAATTTTATCTTAAGATTTTATACTATAGCACATTTCTAATAGGTTTAACGAATTACATGTCATTTATTTGAATTCAAATTTATTCTAATGACTTAGTATTTACTAAAAAGAAGTAATTTTTTTTAAAAAAAGTTGTTATATGGATTTGAATGATTGTTTTGAATTCTTAGAACTTTGTACAGTTGCAAAGTACCTAAGTTAGTAGCGAGCGAAGCGAGCTTGGTTAAGATTAACCATATAAGATTGCGCAGCAATTTTCAGGGGTTGGCAAGCGTTAGCGAGCAGGGGGCTCAGCCCACTAGTATTATAAAATATTCATCGTATCCTATGGAAAAAACTTTCTTTGCGATTCATTCTTTCCGCGCGAACCTGTGATCGGTGTGAGTTTTAAAGTAGATAGGTCCATAGATTCTTTGAACGTGTATACATTGAATTTGGCACGGATCTGTATAAATTTTAATTGTAAATCTAATCTTAAATTGTGTATTTATATAAGGCGCACGCGCACATACTTTATTTATAGTGACAAAGTGCTCGGGTTATTTTTGATAAATGGTAAATCATGCCCAAATTTGAAAAAAAATATGCATGCATTTTTAATAAAAAATATTAGCGCATGTTGTATAAATAATATTATTTTATTAACATTTTTAATTCTTTTGAAAGATTTATATTAAAACAGCATGAAGATATAGATATATTTTCCCGAAAAAAATTAGCAGAGAATCCTGTGATTAAAAAAGTTAAATAGGGTCAATTACATTTAACCTGTAAAATATTTTATTATCCAGGTGTCTATAGATATAATGACTGAAATGTGACCTAAATGCAAAGAAAGTAAATAGTAACAGAAGTTATAAAACGGAGCTTTTCTTTATATCCTGTAATTAACTGAATAATGCATATGGTTCTATGGTACACAAAGATGATCTGATTTAGGAGTACGAGTTTGTAATCAGATAACTCAAGGTAGTTTATCGTCATTCTTTTGCCAACTAAGTTCTTGACATTGAAAGAATCATTAACTGTTTTAGTCATCATTAAAACAAGTATTTTCTTTGCATTCCTTCAGTATGTTTGAATATTACAAACACCATTTTAGTTTCTACTTAATTGATTTATTTAATAAATTGTTTTAATGAAAACTAATATGGGTTCTATAACCATAGAATGCTGAAAATTTGAACTGTGTTAATCAAATCTGTTACAATTTCAATATCGAGGTAATTAATTACAAATGCTTTAGATAGCAGTCAGAAAAGAACACAGAAACTATAAATTGCATAAAGTAAAACCGCCAATTTCCTTAATTAAATTCCGAAACAGCTCCAGAAAGATTTAAGTTTTCATGAACGTGTTACGTGAAAGACCGAAATCAAGAGAATGTCGACTTTCACCGATGAATGTCAATAATCACATATTCGCTTTGGTGAATATCCGAAATAGTTGTTATATCCGATTTGATATTAATTTATTCGTTGATATTATGATATTTATTCGATATTTTAATATCTGCTGATGATAGATTAGGAGAAACATCAGTGTTCGGAGAACCTGTTAAACGCATACTGACCACTTGAAATTAAAAAACATTGATGTAGGGCATACCGGGCAGTGGCACCGAACCCTAAAAAACATTGATGTAGGGCATACCGGGCAGTGGCACCGAACCTTAAAAAACATTGATGTAGGCCGTAGGGCATACCGGGGAAATGTAAAAGACAACGACCACCAATTTCGGTCATTCACAGTAACATATACACTGTAAATAATTTGAGTGAATCTCAATGCCAAAAATTGTGAAATCTACTTTATACCTAAGTGTTGTAGTGAAACGCAATACATTACGCTTGGATCTAGCATTTCCCTGCAGCAATGTTCTTTAGCACTACTTGGTGTAAAGTTGCTATCACCATTTTTGTTTATTCAGTAGCACTAAAATTTATAATTACATTATTATAATTTGGTAAATTTCTTCTTACAATGCAATATAAAGTAAGAATCATTAATTTAGAGCGTATACATGTACACTAATTCTTAAAATGTTGTTGTTGTTGACGTATGCCTGCATAGGCAAAGGAGTGCGATTGTTCTTATTTTCCAGTGGCGCCATCTTTGGTCAAGAATTCGACTTCTGTCACACTCATACATCACACCCATAGGACGGACCCATTCATACATCCATTTATCCACAGATCGTAATTTTGACCTGAATCAGAGAACGATCGATCTCCAATCCAGTACCCCCAGAGGTATTGATTTAATTCTTAAAATAAAACTAGTTTGCAAGTCAAACATCCGTGTAGCACAGAGAGAATCCTAAGGCGAATTCGAACTTGGCTTAACAGAATGGTAGCGGATAAAAAATATACATTACAAAATCTGTTAATACAGTTCTCAGATTTAGCGGCGGTTATTCCAGCATATGAAACGTTAGGTCTTGGTTGTAAGTTTAAAAGTTTTGATTTAGCTTCAAAATAACTCACATTTTGTGTTACTTTTATATTAAGATTTTGTTTCTCTTGCTTCCACATGGAACAAAAACGAGAGTTAACTGAATGTGGTTCACTGCAGTTGGCACATAGAAACACACACACAGGACGGGTGCTGCTTTTGAATGAGTGTCCAGTTTCACTACAACGAGAGCAGGTTTCTTTTCAGCGGGAGTTATTCGTGGAATTTTCTAGCAGCAGAAAAAAACAGGATCGAAACAGGAAAAACACAGGATAGCGAACATATATCCAGACAGAATTTTGCTTTTATTTATACGCTTTGAAAAAATCCCGGCTCAAATCACGGTAAAAAACCGAAATTCCGGATGCCGGTACTTTTTACCACAAAGTTCATTTTTACCGGAACATATTACAGAACAAAAAATCTGATATAGGGTAAACTAACCAGTGAAGGAACACTTAAGCTTAGCTTGCCTTTAAAAAAATCATAAAAATTTCAAAATTTGTAATTTTAGCTAAATGATAGTGCCAACATATTCGTTACTAAATGCAAATTATGTAAAAATAAAATTAGAGAATTTACATAATATTGTTTCAAGCTTTTGGTTCAAATAATAGGTTGTTCAAATAATAAGTAGTAAGATAACCAAGTGAAGGAACAGCTCTTACCAGTGAATGAACACTAAATTTTCCAGTGAATGAACACTTAACTTTGAGAATTTTTGATGCTCTTTTGGAATTCACAGGTCATACAAATCTCTTAAAACACGATTTTTTCTTGGAATTATAACATCTGACCACAGTAACGTAGAAAATTTTACTTTTTTTTAGTCGTGAAAGGGAAAGTAAAATGGGGTTGAATACAGAATAAAAAAATGTTTTTAATTTTCTTTCTCACAGTTTTCTTTCTCACACTGACCTTATAATTTTGTCAAAGAAACAAGGTGTTGAACAGATACTAACAAATTCAAATTCTTTTCCAGAGAAGAATCTATGACTGGGTAACCCAATGCATTGTTAGATGACATCCTATCGTTAGGTAGTAAGCTACTGTTATCTTATTTTTAAAAAATATCTGTGAAATGTTCGTTCACTGGGTGTGTTCCTTCACTGGTTAGTTTCCCCTACCTTAATTTTTTAAAGTTACAATTACAGTAAAATCGCAGAATTACTCTAGTTAAATAAATATTACTGTAAAAATTATGAAATGTGGTATTGGAATGAATTATGGAGGTGTTGGAATAATATTTTATGGTAAAAATGGATTTCATGGTTAAATGGATTTTACGCATGATGCACCAAAAGTATGAGTACATAATACCATAATTTAATCAGGAACTTTTTACAGTGTGGAAAGAAATGTTGTTATAATCTGTGAGCTGTTCATATTTTTCGTAGTATTAAAACAATCTTTATAACTTTTATTTTTGTTCATGCTATTTACATTGATTTGCGCTTAGTAGTTTTTATGCTTACAATAAAAACTGTTACACAAAATTTTGTTGTAAACAAATTTTGTGGCAGAAAAAAGAATCATAAAAACTGCTATGAGCGTGGTGCAAAATATAGCGCCATTCTTTCCCTCTTACATTACAAATTCAAAAGGTACTTTACGAATTTTCTTGGCGATTTATTTGCCTGCAAAAATCAGTTGAAATTGGAGCCATTTTTTACTATTTTCTGTATTCCACTGAGAATTTCAACACATTTCTGAAGCACTTTCTTGCAGTTTAGTAAATGCGAAAATGATTTATTTTATTTTAAGATATTGTTCCAAAATGTAAAGACATAAATTTTCTCTGATAAAAATAAAGGTAAAATCTCACGAGGCACGAAAAATTCAACTGAAACTTGAAACAATATTCAAAAGACGAGCATTTTGAATGCGGAAATAAAACTGCTTCTTTTTAATATTTACTCATGTTTGTTTTTTTCTTTCTTATAAATGCTTTTTTTCTTTAAAAGTTGAAGTTCATTTATCAATTTATTTTTAAAATTTTAAGATATACGACTAATTCCCTTTAGGGTGAGAATGCATTTCGATTAGATTAAAACGAAGTTTTATTTTGGCCAAATCCCCTTAAAAATTGAATTTTCAAGTTATTCGTTTAGTGTTAATTGCTCAGCTTTCTAGCAAAAGTAATTGTAATTGGTAAAGACGATGCTTGCCACTGAATCTTGTAATATTTTCTATAATTTTATCGAAACTTTGAAAGTTTCACACGGAGTAACTGGAACGAAGTGGTGTTTAACGAAATGGTTAAGAGGTTTAGTGGTGTTAATTTATTATACCAAGAATCACATACCAAAACATAACTACTAGAAATTTTTTTCCCACTAAGCGGAGCAAATTGGCTTCTCTTCAATCAGTTTCCAGTGCTATTAAAACTACATATTGCAATGATTGTATGACATGCCCGGGATAGCCTGGTTGGTAGGGCACTGGGCCAATGTCCAAGAGATCGTGGGTTCGATCCCTGCCAGCCAATGTAAATGGCGACTGATGCACATTAAATCTGTCGAGTCTCGAAGTCCTCCATGTTCCCATAACAACTCTGGGGGTACTGAATTAGAGATTTTATTTTTATTTTATAATCGTCGTTGAACAGCCGACCCAATTACATGGGTTTACGACTACTAACGTTCAGGAATTAGAGATTTTATTTTATTTTATAACCGTCGTTGAACAGCCGACCCAATTTCATGGGTTTACGACTACTTACGTTCAACTCCGTAGCCTTGTAATTTTGAACCAATCCAGAAGACAAGGAAACTCCTGGATCAGTACCCCCAGAGGTATTGATTTGTTGTGGGAACATGGAGGACTTTGAGACTCGACAGATTTAACGTGCATCAGTCACCATTTACTACACGGGGAGTCTTCGGCCGGCGAGGATCGAACCCACGACCTCTTGGATATGGGCCCAGCGCCCTACCGACCAGGCTATCCCGGCCCAGGAATTAGAGATTGATCTTTCTCTGATTCAGGTCAGAATTACGATCTGTGGATGTATGAATGGGTCCGCCCTATAAACGGGTGTGACGTATAGGTGCCGCAGAAGTAGAATTCTTCGCTATAGATGGCACCACTGGAAAACCAGAACAATCGCACCTCCTCTGCCTAAATGGCATACGTCAACAGCAACATTGCATGACATAGAAAAAGCTATTTATTGCTCGTAAATTTTAAATTCGGAAGGTTATAATGTAATTCTCTATTATTAACAAGTCGAAGCTGGTCAATGTAATACTTCCTAGAAGAGAGAAGGTCTCTGCACGGCTTACCATAAACAAATAATTTAGTTGTTCAACGTTATGACAACTTTAATTCCCCCCCCCCCTGCGGAGCTTATTAATCTGAACGCATATCTTTCTTATTTTTTCTCCACTGTGCAATTTATGTTTGTTACGTCGGACCAAGAATTGATTTCTGCTGAAGCGTTCTTTCATCTAGGAGGTCAGCTGGTTCTCCTTTCCAATGAACCTACTGGATAAGGAAAAAGAAGAGAAGGCTACTACCTAAGGGCGCAATGATCTGGCTGGACTGCTACAAGCTTAAATACCAGGAATGATAAAGTGATTTCTGAGATGCAATGATTTAAAAATACCACTGCTTGCTGTAATTATCTGCTATGATTAATTATCCTTGATGCTGTAATTATCCGTGACGTTAACTAAAGTGACCATTTTTGTTATCACGGGGTCATAAATTGCTTTTATTTAAACCTTACCCTACGAGGTACTCTATTGTACCCCCACTTGTAGTTCACATGTTGTACCAGACGTAAGCAACAGTTTAATACTTGTGAACTTATGTTCGATTACTTTAAATATTTGTTCCGTATCACCCCTTACAGTCTTTTGCATTTGTATTTAGTGTACATTTTTATTTGATTTAGCTACATTGAGTTTAAATACACTTAAAATTAGATATAAATCATGGATTTATAAATTCCCTACAATTTAAAGTTAAATAATTAAGTAGTTCTTTTAAATGTTTTAAGTTGATTCTTAATTTTTTTATGTAGGGCAATTCATTGGAAATTATAATTAAATTAAATAAAATCAAAAATCATATAGATAAAAAATAATCTTGTTATTAAATTCTTATAAAATCACTAATTTCATAACCGTTGTTGAACAGCCGACCCAATTTTATGGGTTTACGACCTTTAATGTTCAACTCCGTAGCCTTGTAATTTTGAACCCAAGAGAGAAGATAAGAAAACTTCTGTATCGAATATTGGGAGAAATTTTACCTTTGTGGAGGACTTTTTGATGGAGCTAACCGGCATTTCCGTTACATGGAGTGGAAGACCACGAGAACCTCTCACGGTTAGCCTGATGGCAAGGAGACTCGAACCCATGATCCGTCTACCACTGAAGATATTTCACGTCAACACTGTGCGGAATTTATAAAATCTCTTGTACCATTTGGTAAAGTATAATAAATTTTGATTCTTTATGAAAAAGAAGAAGTTAATTATTTTTAAAACGAAGAATGTTTTTTCACCGAACTATTAGCTCAAAAAAAACTATAGCTTTAGGATACATATAATCATCTTTATTTCACAAAACAATTTTAATTGCTTTTACATTGCAATTTGAGTCAATTTTTTTTAATCACAATTCCATTTATAAATATTAAAATTCAATGAAATAAAGCTATGTGGATATAAAAGTGACAAATCTCATTACAATTTTGCAAAAAAGAAGATGAGATATTTTAATAACTTTCATAGCTTCAGTCATTCTTTTTCCAATATTACAGACTAATAATATTTATCCCCTTTCAAAGTGATAAAACTTACAATATGTAGGGATGGGGGGGAAATAATATTGATAGACGGTTTTCTACCCATTCTTTTGAAAATCGATTAACGGCTTAGAGAACAGAAGTTGAAAGGAATTTCTGAATTCCTTTGAGAAAATATTCTGAAAGCCTTCTCAATTAATTTTTCATGTTCGTGTAAAGCCAAAGTAATTGGTCTGCCATTTTGACTGTTTTGCGATTCATAACCGTGCATAATGTAGCTGCCACAATGGAATTTCATGTTCTAAGTTGTTCTAAACACAGAACTTTTGTTAAGTCTCGAATGGGATTCCCAGAAAGGGAAATAGGGACTTTTGGAATGTGAATTGTCCCTTAATGCGCTGTTAACAAAAATTGATCACTTTATGCAGTTGAGTAATCACACAATATGATGATTTTGCAGATTGGTTGTTTTAATAAACTTTTCATTCACATTCGTTTGACATGTTCGAACTTGTTTATGAATAAATCGCACTGCTTTTGGTGTGAAATATATTTGTTATTTTAGTAAAAGTGTTACGTGACTTAAGAATATTGGACAGATTCTTTTTCAGAACAATATTATACTCTTAAAAAAATCTTCTGCGAGAACAGAAGTTGAATGAAATTTTTCAATTCCTTTGAAAAAATATTCTGAAACTCTGATTAATTTTTACATGTTTGTGTAAAGCCAAAGTAATTGGTCAGCCATTTTAACTGCCCAAGCATAATGTAGATGCCACAATGGTATTTAATGTTCTAAGTTGCATTAAATATAGAACTTTTGTAAAGGGAATGTGACTTTTGGCTTCTCGTATAATGCGTTAACAAAATTTGATCCGCAGAAATGAAAATTTATGTAGTCCGCAGTAATCCTAGAATGTGATGATTTTACAGATTGGTTTGCTTACTGAACATTTCATTCCCATTTGTTAACATTTTAGAGTTTATATACGAACAATCTTGAATGCTTTTTGGTGCAAGACGCATTTATTTCTTCAGTATAACTCTAGACTTTTGGTTAAAACTTTTAATATTATTCTTTAAGGAATCAAAACTAACTAAAACATTTTAATAAGCTAAGAAGTAGTTTCACATCTTTCATTAATTTGACAAAGAACATTATATATTGCATGCTTTTTAAGGTAATTTTTCTCGAAACTTTTTGTTTTGGAGTATAGGCACAACGTTAAAAAATTCGGGTTAAATTATGGTAGAAATTACCGGTACTCAGGGTGTGATATTTTTTTACTGTGAAGTCTTACGGAAGAAAAATGATTAACAGTAATATTTACTGTAAAATGACTGTGATTAAATAAATGTTACTGTAAAAATTGCGGTAGAAAATTATACTGTAAAATGTATTTTAAGGATACAGTATTCAAAGTGCCAGTGCATTTTACCGTAACTTGATTCGGAGTCTATTGCAGTGCAGTATAAAGAGGTTAATTGAGGAGAATAATTCGTGCCATATTTAATTTATTTTAATTTTCCTTTTTAGTTCTCAATGAAAATGTTTTAAATATCTACCCATTTTTTCTGAAATTGGTAGTTTAATTATTTAATGATAAATAGAACTGTTGTCTTTTGGTACATAAAATTTCTTGAGGATTTGGAACGTATAATTTATTATATGCGCATAGAATTACTTTTTGATTTAGTACGTAGAGCTTCATAGTACTCTTTTCTGATTTCAAAATTAACTTCAGTTTATGTTCTAAACAATTTGAGGAAGACCTTTTTCCGAATTTTTACGGTTACGGCATAGCAATTACGGCAAAAATTAGCGACACTTTTTCTATTAAATCCGTTTTAACGTAAGATCTCTTTTTACCGTAAAATATTATACAGTAATTTTTACAGTAATGTTTATTTAATTAGAATGATACAGTGAATTTAATGAAATTTTTACTGTAGAAATTACGGTATATCTGATTTTATTTCCGTAACATCTTGCGGTAAAAATGGATTTGACGGTAAAAAGCCCTGGCACTCTGAGGGCCGGTATTTTTTTTTACCAAAATTAAATCCGGAATATTTTGCAGTTAGTATCGTTTTACTATTCTACATTTCGAAATAGTAATAAAAAAATAAGCAAAAATAATTTGTGAAAGTTTACAACCAGTAACATAATAATGGAAGAAAGTGGGACTACATAAGGTTTCATTAAAAAAACATTTCTGAATTCTTACATTGCATACATTGCATTATAGCAATACGGATTAGACCATTACAGGGTTGTGTCATAGCCAGCGCATAAGAATATTGGTCGTTTTTTACAGAAAAACACGTTTTCTAACCTCGTTGATGATCTCAAAAACTGTTCATCTGATTTCCAATTACTTGTTTCAATAAGATAAAGGTAAGAAAATTCTTTATAGTGAAGTAAAGTATTCTTTGCCGTTGAGCAATTTCATGTCATAGGAATAATTAGAAACTAACATTTTTATAAATGTTTTCATGAGTATGGATAAAAGTATTTTTGTCTATTAATAATATATATAATTTTACATGTTTACATACAAAATTTGAATGAAATTCGTCGAATAGTTTCTGAGAAATCGAATTTTAAAGATGTCGTATATTTAAAATTTCTATATTAAAATAATTCAATTGAAATAACTTATATGTTCATGCTACTGTAAAAGCTCGAAGTTTGTTAAATCCTAAGTTGTATCAATAAAGTTTTAAATTTACCAAAATAGCTTTAAAATTTCTAGGTTTTTCAGTAAAATATTCGTAAAAAGTCGAAATGGAATTACATTAAAACCTACTTAAAACTTTTACCAATCTATTGTGGTAAAATGTAGGTTTTACCGGTAAAACCTAGGATATATCACTCTTCGAGTTTTTGCCATAATAATTACACATTCGAATATTTCTAACTGTGAACAATGATGAGCCTCTTAACAGAATGTTAAATGCCTGTTTAAATGTCTGTTTGAGTGTAAAAATGAAACAGTAGGCTTAAAAATTAAATAACAAAAAAGAAACAATTTTCATCATACCGATATTATATTTCTGTTGTTGTGATAAAAAGGTATTTAAAATACGAATTCCCAGCAATTAATAGGAAAGTTAAATTTAAAAATTGCATTTAACTTAAAGCGCAAATTTTTATATAAGTTGCTATGTATTTCTTTCACCAAAATTTCCTTTTCTCTAATTTTTTTGCAGTACTATAAGACCATGTTGTGCTATATAAATCCATGTTTAAAGTTGATCGTTTCATAGCTGAAAAGATATGCATATTACTTTGTTCCAGAAAATAAATTTTTATGGTATACTTCTTATTCTTGAGAAATCTTCAGCATTTTATTGGAAAAGCAGATGTGTTTTAAAGTTATTTTTCCTTTTCAGTCATAAAAATAAAGTTTTTTTCAGCAATGTCCTGAATTCGGAAAACCTGAGTCAGACTTCAACGCATGAAAAATTATATTACAATGTTTTGAAGTAAGTGAAAAAATTTCCGGGATTTTTCGTTGTCTAGAATAATAATAAAATATTTTCTTAACTGTTTTATGAACATTCTTAGCTATATACCTTCGTAGTTATGATCATTCTACGTAGTATTCTGTGAGCGAAACCTTTAGTTTTCATTAAATAGAAACTCAAAAGCTGGATAATGTTCTACATACAAACTATTTGAAAAATATACATAATGCGAGTTGTTTATTAGCCGTAAACAAAATAAAAAACATTTAATATGAAGTTTGCAAATTATTTAGATTGTTAAAAATTAGTATTTTTTTTAAACTTATTTATCTTTAAAAAATTTAACAATTAATAATTATATACAAAATTGTTTGCAATTTCACTGTAGTTAGGTTATTTTCATTCAATTTAATTGTGTCTCCTTTTTATGTAAAAATGTTATTTGTTTTAACAAAATTTAAAAGTTGCCTAATAAATATTTAAACTTTCGAATATAGAATGTGTGACACAAAAAGAAGTATTAAATGAGAAGTAGTTTTACTTCTTGACAAACTTTCGAATATAAAATGTGTGACACAAAAAGAATTATCAAATGAGAAGTAGTTTTACATCTTGACAAACTTTCGAATATAGAATGTGTGACACAAAAAAAAAGTATTAAATGAGAAGTAGTTTTACTTCTTGACAAACTTTCGAATATAAAATGCGTGAAGCAAAAAGAATTATCAAATGAGAAGTAGTTTTACATCTTGACAAACTTTCGTTATAGAATGTGTGATACAAAAAGAAGTATTAAATGAGAAGTAGTTTTACTTCTTGACAAACTTTCGAATATAAAATGTGTGACGCAAAAAGAATTATCAAATGAGAAGTAGTTTTACATCTTGACAAACTTTCGCTATAGAATGTGTGGCACAAAAATAATTATCAAATGAGAAGTAGTTTTACTTCTGGACAATATATGACGATAGTCTTATATTGAATAACAATTCAAATTGAAAGAGATTTTTATTTCTTTTGAGACTTTTATATTTTTAAAACATTTTCGTATAAATGAAACTCTATAAAACAATTTGATATGCCTGGCAACATCTATTCTATTTTCTTACATTTTATTGCACTTACACATTTTTTATAACTTTTGACAACAAGAGAGCTTAAAAAGTAATGATCTCGAGAGTGATAAACTGTTTTTCAATTATGGATAAATATGTAATGGGATACCTGCAAGTGACGTAGTATGGGTATCCCGATCCTAAATGGTTGTTGAAACGTTGCATTTGTTTGCGTTACCAACTGTTCTTTGCATTCCATTTCGAGTAAGTCAAGTAAGGCAAGTATCAATTTTCTTAATTGAAACAGTCTGTATTCTTTCTCAAGAATTTCAATTCTTTTTTTTTATTTCCAATGAGCTGCACAATCGGTCTTGCCCATGAGCAGACCTAGTGCGTTCTCCAGAGGTGGTATCCACTCTTTCAGGACCACCACAATGGATGAGATACCATTGGTCATGTTAATTTGGACGTCTAGTTTCTGCCACACTAGATGGCAGCACCGAGACTCTATTTGGATGCTAAAGTGCACTAGGAATTTAATTTTGCCGGAAATGCCAAGAGCCAATAAGGCACTCCAGGGATCTTTTACATGCCGCATAATCATGCGACATGACCGCTGAGGATTTTCTGCATCCCGAAAATCCGGTGTCTGGGCCGGGGATCGAACCCGCAAACTTGGGCTCAGATGGCCGGCGACAAGCCAACTGCGCCACCCAGCCATGAATTTCAAATCTTACATTATGCATTTCTTACTTAACACAAACACAGGCACGAAGCCACGTGGAGCTAACTAACAAACTAATTATGCATCGAAGTTGCCAGGTACACAAAACAAAAATATATCACTGTTACAATAAAATACATAGGCAAATAATAAATCCAAGTTAAGTGAAAGATAGTGAAGAGAAAGAATTATATTTTAATAAATTCGATGTGCGATACGACGCTGTATTTAATTAACTTCATGTTAATTAACCTTCCGACTTATGGGTAGAAACCTATTTGCTCAACTTCAACATGCCATTTTGCTTGTAAATGATCAACTGGAGCTGACATCATAGGTCACATATGTGGGTATTGGTGATCTTCTTCTTCTTAAAGTGCAAGTACCCATTTATTAATTAAAGCTGAAAAAATTTCATAAAAATCCTTTAAAGATGCAATAATTTTCGAACAAGCTGGAAGTTTGAAGAAAACTCACGTAATTTTCTTAAATGAAAAGAGCTCTCTTAGCATGTCGAATTTAGCAGCCTGCAGAGCAGCCCGCATGGTATTTTTTTTAAAGATTTTAATTGTTAATAATCCCCGAACTATTTATCAAATGCTAATTTTTTTACTCAATCGCACTCCCTGCACATTTTTTGCACACCTTAGATAACTTTAATTTTCATGTCTTATAGTTTTCGTGCAGCTAAAGATGATGTAACAGTGGTCCTTACGAATTTTTAACAGAGAGGAAGGAATAAGAAGTATGCAATATTGCAAAAACGTTGCGACTTATTAATTGGTTAAAAGAAGAAAACTTTTTGTACCAATATGATGTTTCCAATTGTAGCAAAATATTTATTCTCTAAACTCCAAGAAATGTCAGTGAGCGATTTCAGAACTATAGTTCTGGGGAAAAAATAACTATTTATTTTGACAAAAAATAGTTATTTTGATGGAATAAAAACAATTTTTGTTCTCACATTTCCTTCAGAAAATGAGTCTCAAATAGTCTATTTTCTTAGAGAAGTATATAAATTTTCTTTTTGAAGGAGCGAAAAAAGTTAATGTTTGTTTTATGAAAGAAGAAAATTCTCATTACCTGTGATGAGGATAAAACAGTTATCCTTTTAAAGGGAAGATAAATAAATTTTTTAGTGAATATGTGTGAAGTTTCAAGTTCGTATAAATGCCGAGTAATTGTATTTTTTTTTAATGTAAAACCTACAATATCACGTGTGATTGTAATTCGATATTTATTTTGCCATAAAAGAAATAAAAATTGTAAGCTTATGTTTTTTTTTCTTTTTTTTTGCAAGAATATAAAATACAGAAGGTGAAAAAAGTGTTGAAAGATTTAGTTTATAATTAATTAATGAAAAAAAAAACTGTTTAAGAATTAAAAAAATTCGAGTAATTCATAAATATTTTTTTCTTCTTTTAACTTTAAAATTCATCACGCTTAAAAATGTTTTTAATAAATTTATTCTTTATTTTAAATTGAACATTTAATTCAAAGTATTAAACAGAAATGTTTTGAATAATTTTATTCAAACATCAGTTTTATATGCAGGAGGAGAGTGTTTTAGATGATCTAGTAAACTAAGAAATTAAATTTTTTTTGACGTTTTCCAAGATAATTCAAGATGAATAAAAATTGAATACATTATGACGATGCCAAGTAGAAAAATAAAAAATGTAAGAATAACATTTCAACACGTCAATATGCTTACATTTATTTAAATAGTGTCATTTTAGCTCACTTACAAGGTTGATTTTTTTTAATCTACGGAATTTTGATTTATAATAGTGCCCTCTTAGTGTGTTTATAAGGTTTACCCAAATGAAAATTAGAAAAGTATAATAGCGTCAGAAATATATTAAAGATACTTGTGCCTCTATCGAGGGTTATTAATGAAGGTGATATATGTGAAATCCAATTAACTTAAAACAGACGCAAAAAATAATGAAAAATTCAATAAAGCTCGATGAACAAATAACATAAAATCAAGCGTTAAAAACTTAACAACTTTTTGATCAAAGAAAAAATTCATAGGACCAAAAAAAGTGACTTTTATATTCATTTAGAAAAAAAAAAATCGCAAAACAGTTGCTCGCGGGAATCGACTGATTACCGTCAGAATTCATGCTTATGAGCACCTTATGAAATAAATTATAAACTTTTCAGTTTATCGTTTTTAAGAATATAAGTGTATGATTGTAACTGATTAACCATTTCAGATGAAAGCATTTGAAGTGAATGTAAAGTCATGCTGAAAAATATAATAACAGAAAAAAACAACACAATTTAGAATTTTTTTTTGTGGCAGTAGGTTATACCATTATTCTTTTACTCAAACATAGGTTGCACACCTGTCAAGTAATACTCTCATTAAGAGAAGCAGAGTAGATTCGTAGGAGAACATGATTTTTTATTTTATCTGTTTCTTGACATGAACGAGATTGATGTGTGGCAGATACTTTAACGAAAACTATAATTTATTGCTTGTATAACGTAATATAGTTGTTAATCCTAGATAGTGCTTGTCATAAACAACAACCATTCGACGATGATTGCGTCATCCTGATTGGTTGTTGAGCCGTGATAGTTGCTTCCAATAGCAACTGTTATTTCCATTCTATTTCGAGTGAGCCGTGCCCGTCAAGTATCAATTCTCTTGAGTGACGCATTCTATACTCTTTGACAAAGAATTTTTACATATTTGAAATAAAAAATAAAATATTAACTTATTTTAATTCCAAATGCTATGTAATAAATTCTGTATCAAATTGCAGTGTAAAGTACCGATAATTTGAGTGTATCAGCCGTCGAATTCACTTTACCGTAAAATCTATTTTAATCTTAAAATATTTTACCGTAATTTTCATAGCAATATTAATTTAATTAGAGTGATTTAGTGATTTGACGGTAATTATTACTGTAAACATTACTGTTTATCAGATTTTTTATTTCATAATAACATGTTCCAGCAAAAATGGATTATACGGTAAAAAGAACAGGCACCCTGAGCTCCAGTACTTCTTACTGTAATTTGATCCGGAATTCCTTACAGTACGCTGTACAGAAATCTTTTGATCTTGGCTATATGTGAGTATTTTAATATTTATTTAACTTTCAAATTCATTTTTTAAAATTTTTTTTTTATTAATAATCAAAACACGCACCTGAATAGATTCACAACTTGATTGATGATCAGGATGCGGTTGAAAATCAATTACCACATTCCATCATTTATATACAAGAAACAAGAAAGAACTAAATAAATGAATGAAAACAACAAATGACTTCTTAGCATATTTCAAATAAAATTTTAATTAATTTTAATAAATAATTACTTAAATTTAAAATTAATTTTTTTAAGAATTGTATTAGCGATCTAATCTAGTACCTGAATAGATGCACAAATTTATGGAACATCAGGATTTGGATGAATATCAATTATCGCACTCCATAGTATACATACAAGAAACAAAAAAGAACCAAATAAATGAATAAAAACAATAAATGACTTTTTAACATATTTTAAATAAAATTTTAATTAATTTTAATTAATACTTAATTAAACTTCAAATGACAGTGACAGAAACCATAGCATAAAATAACAATAAAATCATTTAATAATATTCATCCAGATTACTCTTCTCTAATTGGATAAAACTTCATTCGGCATGAGTCAGACATAAATTCTCGCATCTGCTCAGTAATTAAGGATTGGTAATTCTGTAGACCACAATGCTTTCGAAACGACGCTTTCCAAATTATGTTTCGTCTTAATCGCACCATCAGATTCATAACTGATTCAGATCAGTACATTTGAAACAACTCTGAAAATGTTGCAAACAGACTTCAAATGCGTGAGTGGTTTCGCAAAATATTTGAGCATTTTAAGCGAAACTAGACTATTACTGAATTTTAGCATGTCTTGACTTGGACAAGAGATATTTGTTATTGTTAAGTGGATGCTGACTTTTGTATACATTGTTGGTTGTAAATGAGATGCAATTCAGATTTAGTAAACAGTCAAGGTACGGAAAATACATTTGTACATTTTTAAGTTTTTTTTTTCAAATTGTTAGTTTGACCAAAATGAGAAAATAAGTATGATTAAAAACATCGAAATGTGGTAAAACTTACCGTGTTTCTGGCTCTTTGAGAACATCAAAAAACTCGGTAATTTTTACCGAAGAGTTTTGGTAATAATTCTGATGTAATAATCAATAAAATATGGCTGTATAATTTATTTTATAACCGTCGTTGAACGGTCGACCCAATTTTTTGGGTTTACGACTACCAATGTTCAACTCCATAGCCTTGTAATTTTGAACCCAATCCAGAAGACAAGGGAACTCCTGGATCAACTATTGGGAGAAATTTGCCTTCGTGGAGGACTTTTTTGATAGAATTAACCCGCATTTGCGTTACACGGAAAAGAAAACTACGAAAACCTCCAATAGTTAGCCTGACGGCAAAGGGACTCTGACCCATGATCCGTCTACCACTGAGTATATTTTGACGTCAGCACTGTGGTCGGTGCAAGCCAGATGCGGAATTCATATCGATCAGCCATCGCTGGGATTGGAACCCGGTTCGCCTCATTGGAAGGCGAATGCTCTATCCCCGGAGCCATAATGGTTCAATATGGCTGTATAATAAAATTTTGTAAATGCAGTAAAATTAAGTAACTTTGTCATGAATTTATCATATATTAATAATTTTATCACCTCCTAAGCTATAAAAACCATTTATTCGGTTAAATTTACTTTTTAACTAAACGCGTAGTAAGAAGAAATATAATTTTTGAAAACACGAACTTTCTGTAAACTGTTACAGTGTGAAAGGAAAAATTACCAAATGAATGGTTTAAATACCTTATATTCCGGTTTTGCTAACAAGAATTATGGGCTTCTTTTTTCACCAAAAATCTCATTACTGTACAGGACGGTAATTTCACAGGTAATTTTTTGTGTTTTTCTCCGTGTAAAAATTAGAATGAAAAAATGAGCATCATTAAAAAATTATTCAAGTTTGATTTTTTGTAAAAAGTATCGTTAAAATCAGGTTTCTAAATTAAAATTAATTTTTAATTTATAATGAATTCTAAATAAAATGGAGTTTTGAATTAATAAATATTAACTTTGAATTAGTTTGAAATTAATTTTTAAAATTGAATATTTTTTTTCACAAGGTCATTAATAAAAGCTAGCTCAATAAAAAAAAATTTCATGACAAAGAATGATGAATGACAGTGATTTTTTTTACATAAATTCAAAGAAAGTTAGTGATTGGGTGGAAAATAAAGTTTTCAAAATTTTTTTGAAAATTTATTTCAGAAGTTTAAAGCTTAGAAGCATTCTATTTCCCTTGATGTCCAATGCAAAGTTTTGGGCAAAAGTTGGTTTTATTGCATTTCATTGAACTCAACTGGACTACTAGAACAACGTTTGTCTTTGAGGTCAAATTTTCAGTTTTAAACTTGGCATGCGATTTACAAGTGATTCTTTCAGATCTAGTACTTTATCCATACACAGCTGAAATACCACGAGCAGCTTTTGTGGTCTTAGAACCTTAATTAAAAAAAGGAGGTATCGATAATAATCGTCTTTCACAACTTGACATTCTACTTTGATTATCTGAAAATTATCATACATGAGCTGGAATAAAAGAAAAAAAAGCAAATTTCAAAAGAACAAAACATATTCGGAAGATTTAAAATATTATGTCAAAAATTCTTAATGGCGTGTGGAATAGTAAAATTTAATTGAAAACTACCAGAGTTCAATTGTTAACTCAATAAATATTTAGGAGTTATTGGCAAAAGAGCTATAGGGGAGTGTCGAGTACCCCCACCCACTGTCAATATCATAGGTATAGAATATTTTTTTCAAGTCAATGGGCCATCGGACATTAATTGTTATATTAAAAAAAGATAATTTTCAAAGTTTCAAGTATTTATGCAGCTGATAACATGGCAAACAATAGTTTCGAAAATATGTTGAATATATATTCGATTATGTGAATATATTGCGATAAAAATTATAAATGAGGTTTATCTATAGTCAATACATTGGTCATTTTCATTTAGACCTGAAAAAACAGTAAAAAAACATAATTTTTGTAACTGAGCGGGGCTACCCGACACATTTTAAAAGGAGCTAAAAAACACGTTTTTTTAAATTTCTAATTTTTTAAGTTAAGCTATTCTTTTTTGGTTTATTCTTTTTGCATTATTTAATTAGATGATGAAACAATAGAAGCATACAAAAATATTGATTATTGCTCAATATTATATAGAAATATAAGCAATATTCCTTAAGTAGGCGGGGCTACCCGACTCTTCCCTATATATAAGTTAATCTCACAAAGCAATATGTACAAGACTGTTAGAATGCAAAATCGACCACTAGAGGAAAAAATAGTATTTTATGATATGCAATGACTTTTCTAATACATACTTCTTTTAGGTCTTTAACAAAAAATTTTTTTTTGTGTGGTATTATTATTCTTTTACAAATCAGAATAACCATTACTAATAGGTTAATATAATTAAAGGCTGGTATGTGTTATAATGTGTCATACATAAAAAAAATTGCATTATGTAAGCACGTTAATAAAACGGTGTCAGAGCTGCGGTGGCTCAGGGTATAGAGCGTTCACCTTCCAATGAGGGTAGCCAGGTTCGAATCCCAGCCGTGGTTGTCTGATACAAATTCTGCTCCCAGATCACATCGACTTCAGCGCTGGCGCAAATAACCTCAGTGGTAGATGGATCACGGGTAAGAAACCGCTTGCCATAGGGCGAACTGTGGGAGTTTTTAATGGCTTTCCTCTCCATTATACACAAATAAGGGTTAGTTATATCAAAAGTCCTCCACTAAGGTTAATTTGACCTATTGTTTGATACGAGAGTTTGTCTTCTGAGTTGGGTTCAAAATTACAAGGATACTGAGTTGAACATTAATACTTCTTAACTAAGAATTGGGTCGGCTGTTCAACGCGTATTATAAAATAAAATAATATAAAATATAAAGTAAAACAAAGATAATATAAAATAAAACAAAACGAAATAAAACGGTGATAAAAATTAAGTCCGAACATATATCACTGGTATACTCCAAAGTTGTGATGTCTGCGCTTATCTAAAAAAATAGAACTTTTGAGGGTTCATGCCTCTTATAAACATCCAGAAAAATCGCTTTGTGAGAATTCATTCAAATTTTGAATTTTTTTGTTCTGTTATTTAATTTTATCTTTCTTATTTCATTACAGTGCTTTTTTATTATTAATGTGTTTTTATATTTAATGTAAGTGTCAGACTATGAAAATACTCTGTACTACTAGTTTTTGCTTAAAAGTATTCATTTTCTTCGGAAATTAATTAAAAAAGTGTTACATACGAGTATTTTAAAATCTTATTGTAAACATTCGGGGATTTTTCTTTCGAAATACAATAGAACGCTTCCATTCCATTTTCTTCCAAAAAAAAAAAAAAAAAAAAAAAAAAAAAAAAAAAAAAAAAAGAATGAAAACTAAATTCCGTTTTCTTAAAAAAAAAAGAAGAAAAAAGGGCTATGCTTTAAAAGATTTTTTTTAACTTTACATATCCAATCAAGTTTTTTAAATCTGTTCAAGTTTAAAAAATTTCAAAGGAAAATAATTAAAAGTAGTTTAAAACACATAAGAAAACAAGAGATAGTTTAAAAAACACATAAAAGCACCAAAAGTTACATTGTAAAATATTCTGAATCAAGATACTGTATAAAGTACATGCAATTTGGGTGAGGTATCCGTAAAATCCATTTTACTACAAAATACTGAGCCGTAATTTTACAGTAATATTTATTTAACTCGAGTGATTCAGCGATTTTACAGTAATTATAACTGTAAAAATTACGGTATATCAGATTTTTTGTTCCGTAACATGTTTCGAAAAAAAAAAAAAGAATTTTACGGAAAAAAGTTCCAGCACACTGATTGCCAATACTTTTTAACATAATTTAATTTTGAATTTCTTACAGTGTAGTTTAAGAAACTAAAATCACAAAAAGGCAGTATAGGAAAACAAAACCAAACTTAAAAAATTTTATAAAAACAAAGTAAAAAAGAAGAAATTAAAATGAAGCAAAACAAAGCACAAAATACAGTTTAAGAAAACACAGACAGACAGTTTAAATATATAAAACAAAACATAAGAAAATACAAATACAAAGTACTTGCTTTACTCTCTTATACGAGGCTTAATCCTGCAACCAGGCAAAATCAAAGATTTGAACTTTGAAGAAGTTAATTTAGTAAATATTGAAAAAAAAAAATTTTAAATTTTTTTTAGCGACTTTAGATCTATCTGCAGTTAAAATTATGTTCAAGGGAGTCGACATTGCATTGTTTTTTGTTAGATATGATCATTCTTTTTTCTAATAATATTACAGTTTAAATTTAAATACTTTCTGCTAAATTACTTACAAATAAACATTTTCATATCCGTCTTTGAACAGCCGACCCAGTATTTGGATTTACGACTACTAATGTTCTGTAACCTTGTAATTTTGAACCAATCCAGAAGACAAGGAAACTCCTGGATCAGTAAATACCTCCAGAGGTATGACTTGTTATGGGAACATGGAGGATTTCGTGACTCGACAGATTTAACGTGCATCAGTCACCATTTACAACACGAGGAATCTTTGGCCGGTGGGGATCGAACCCACGACTTCTTGGACATGGGCCCAGTGCCTTACCAAGACAAACAAACGTTAACGTTTCTTCTTTTCCAGTGCTGCCCACCTATGACCAAGAATTTGACTTCTACCGCACACATACGTCGCAGCCCGTTTATAGAGTGGACATATTCATACACCCATTCAATCATACCCAGATTGTAATTTTGACTTGAACCTGAGAAGGAGCAAAGCAGTACCCAAAGAGGTAAGATTTTTTATGACCCGGCAGATTTAACGTGCATCAGTCACCATTTACTATACGGAAAGTCTTCGGCAGGCGGGGATCGAACTCACAACCTCCTGGACATGGGCCCAATGCACTACCAACCAGGCTATCATTGTTCTCTTAAATGGAGTGAAATGGATTATTAACTACAGACGTATACAATAATAGGAAGAGAATGTTTGATCATAAACTCATAGATGAATGATATATTTAGTAGTGTTAAGCTAATATACTGCGAAATCACGGTATTCAGAGAATATTAAACATGCAAATAATATTTAAAAAATATGCTTCAAATGGAAAATTAAACTATTCTTGCTTTATTTTTTATTTCTTAATTAAAAAAGTATTCATTGTTGTATAGTATATCACATAAATAAAGATTTCGCATACATCTGTAAAAATATTTTTATAATTAATATTATTTGCTCTTCAACTACATTAATATTCAAACATTTCCGATATAAAGATTATTTCTGAAATTGTACGAAAGAGAAAAAAGTGATTATATCTTTTTTATTCCTTTTCTCATAAATATTTATTTTATTATTTGACTAGCAAAATATGTCATTATAAATTCATTTCACATTTTTATTTCTTATCGATGCCATTTTTTATCGTATTTAAGCATATTTTCATATAAATAACGTCGTTTAGGAGAAAAATCCATTCTTCTTTTTTTAATGCCTACGTTTTCAGATTTAAAAGCAATTGTGCTCTGTCATTTAAATATTCTCATTCTTTTACTATATTTTTATAGAGATGAATATCAGTTCAACGGTATGTTTATTAATAATTTTATTAACATTTTTATAAATTATGAATTCTTTTATTGAATTTTAATAAAGGAATTTAGTTTTTGTTTAAATACTTCTTTTGTAAATACGAAATACATGATATTGATAAATAAACGAGATCATAGTAAACAGATTCAACTGACAATCTATGTAAAAACTCTAAATTTAAAGAATTTTTTTTTTAATATAAAAATGCATTTTTAAAGAAATTTATCTTAGTATTTACAATTAAAAACATTTTTTTAATTTTAGAAAGTATAAAAGCATAGAGACTTTGTTAAAATTTAGTTTACAAAATATACAAAAAAAGGTTTTTACTTTATGATATTAAATACATAGAAATAAAATATTCAAACATTCAAATAGATAAATCAAGTTATATCAAAAAAGAAATAATTTTTATACAATATTTCATTTAAAAAAATCTTTATAATTAAGGTTTTTTCTCTTTTATTATATTTTACATAGTGTTCAATACTGTTGCTTATAAATTTAATTAATCCATTTCTTGCGTTATATTTTTTAAGATTAATTATTTCTGTAAAATAATACAATAAGCAATTTTTAAATAGAAGATCGTCGATAGTCAGAAATTAAGATTTTTTAAAACAAATCTTTTTAATTCATAGAAAATGCATCTAAATATGCAAGCTGAATTTAGAAGTATTTTTGTGCAAGATTAATTCTTTATTTTGCAATATTCTATACTTTATTCAATAATTTGAGTACTAATGTAGTATACATTTTTTTACACATTTTTTACATTTTGTCGATTTAAAACTAATTATTTCTGTTAAATAATTCAACTTAATTATTTAATTCATGCTATTTTATAACTTAAAATTAAGAATTTTCTTCAAAATGAAATTTTTTATTCATATAAAATACATCTAAATATGCCGGTAGAATTTATATATGATTTTGTGCAGTATATATTCTTTATTTTACAATGTTCCATACTTTATTTAATAATTCGCTTTACATTTTTCTAATTCATATCTTACATTTTGTCAACTTAAAACTAATTTTATTTCTGTTAAATAATTCAATTTATTTATTGATCTTAATTCACAATTTAAAAAAAGATTATTTTTTCGAAATATAACTTTTTAATTCGTATAACATAGATATAAATATGAAAGTGGAATAAAATTTTTTTTTGACTAAAACCTTCATTATTTTGTATTAGCACTCAATCTAATCATAAATTTAAAGCATGTACTAAAAGCATGTAATTTTACATATCTTGACAAGTTAGAAATATAATCAGAAAATAAATTAAAGCTTCGGCTGAATTAGCTATTTCATATCTCTAATCAGACATATTGAAAAGCAACCTCCAATGCCTCTAAAGATCAAAGCATTCTTCCCCTTTGATTAAATTGCAAATTATTTCAATAAATGATGAAAATTATGAACTGCATTAAGATGGCTGGGTTTATTAATAAATTCTTTATTCCCGTTTCTCTATATTATCGGTGAAACTTGTCAAGAATGTGGTAGTAAATAAAATTTTCCAAATTCCAGAGACGTATTTTGAAGTTGTTAAAAATTGATTAAAATCGATTCTTTGGGGGAATGCAGGATTCATATCTTCCATGGTTTTCCGTTTTACTTTTCCATAATTTTAATATTAATTTAGATAAATGACTCCGATGTTTCAGAAATTCCGCAATAAATTGTCGAAGGCTTGTTTGAAAATCGTAGATAATATTTTCTCTCCGACTGCATTTGCAAATTGAATTATTTTGTCCTTCTTGAGAATTCCTTACGTAATCCGCAATTAACAATTTGGAATAAATTCCTCGTATTTTCAAGATTTCTGCATCTTACGATTAATTGATTGATTAAATTTTCACTCTAATGGTTGCAAAACTGTTCGCGGCTACACTGCGCTAAAATTAACGAAATTTTTTTAAAGCCCAATACACTCTCAAGGTAAAACAAGTTAACTGTACAAAATACAAAGGTGATACAAAACAACTTTTGATGAAGAAGAAAAGGAGGAAACATGGTTTTTCAAAGCACTTCCACCAATGAAAATAAAAAAGCCACAGTTTAAGTGCCTTATACTTGAAGCAAAGCTATAATTTAAAACTATATATGTCATATTTCCGCAAAGAATTATCGAGGCTTTAGAATGGACAAATAAATAAGGCATTTACATTTTTTTTTAAAATCACATTTACTCACATTTTTTCAGATAGGAGAAAATTATCAAAATCAGTACCTTATTCTCATTTTTTGCTAATTTTTATGAGTGCAGATAATGCACTCATAAAAATTATTTAACTGTGTGGAAGGGTTTTAAATCTGAAATTAGCTTTGCTCCTAAAGCTACAGGCTGTTTTTTAACAATGTCATTTTTAGTATACAGTGCACAAATAAATAAAAAAACAACTATTATGAATAACTTTTGATCTAATAATCTTAAAAATATCTTCACGTTCTTCTATCTTCACTAATAATCATCACGTTCTGAGGCATGGTGGGACTCAAATATTTGCAGACGATATTTAAAATTACGAAAACAGGCATGAAAACGTACTTTCTCAAAATAAATAGACCTTTTTTCGACGGATTCGGATTTCAGACTCTCAATATATAGGCCGCAGTCGCAATCTGAGAAATAAGCTCCTAATATTTTGGTTAGCAGTGCGGCTCAAAGATTGGACCCCTTAATGTTAATTTTACTTTGTAGTAAGTTTTTAAATATTAAAAAATAGGACCACAAACTCTTTTTATTTTCTCATAACTGTGGCTTTTCTCCATATTGACTTTGTGCGCCATTTTCAGAACAAACATAGAGGGTTCGGGCAAGATATAAAGTAAACTTGACCAAACAGTCATGCATAACTGTTGTAAATTCGCAACAGTTGGGAAAATGGTGCATTATTTGCAAAAAAAAAGTGTTATTTCATGCGACTGCTGAGCCTTTCGAAAAACAGCCTTAAAAAGAAGTTTACTAGAGCAATTTGATTAGCAGAAAGCATGTTTACTCTTAAACAATCCCACAAAGATATATTTTAAAGGAAACAAGCTTTAAATTACACCCATTAATAAAAGTCGTATCCCCCGCAAAAATCTTTTTCGTGTCTGTGAAATGATATAATAAGCCATTCAGAAAGCAAAGCTTTTGTTTTTTGTAACACAATGAAAAAAATACATTTTAATGAAAATACGAACTACAGTTTCTTTTAGTAGTTTTCATTATCTTATTTTCTAACCGTCGTTGAACTGTCGATCCAATTTGGAGTTCACGACTACCAATCTTCAACTCCTTAGCTTTGTAATTTTGAACTCAATCCAAGGAACTCCTGGATCAAATAGTGGGAGAAATTTGCCTTCGTGAAGGATTTTTTTCGATGGACCTATCGCGAATTTGCGTTACATGGAGAGGAAAACCAAGAAAACCTTTCACAGTTAGCCTAATGCCAAGTGAATTGTAACCCATATTTCGTCTACCACTGAGTAACGCACTATATATTTTACGTCAGCACTGAGGTTAGAGCAAGTCGGGTGTGGAATTGGAATCGAGCAGTCATCGCTGGGATTTGAACACGGTTCTCCTCATTGGAAGGCGAACGTTCTATCCCCTTGGCTCAAACTACTACATCATTTGTACTTTTAAGCATTGAAATGTTCTGTTTGAGTTTAACGAAATGATACATTTCTTGCCACAAGAGTCAGTAGCTGTTATACTGCGCCAAAAAATATCATTGATAGATGAGAGGCGTTCTATCCCTTATTGGAAGGTAATCGTTCTATCCCCTGAACCAACAGGGCTCTCTCATTATCTTAGACTTTACTTATCATATCTTCATAGGGTTGTGTATTCAGAATAAACACAATAACTAATGCAACCAATGTTAGTTGGCCAAAGCAGAACTAGCCAAACCTAGAATTTATAACAAATTTACTCCAGATGACAACTATCATGTGATCAAATAACTCTATCAACGGAACAGACAATCTGAATTGGCGAATAGCAAATATTATGCAGACTTTCTACAAATGCCCCATATAAATAAAGAACATCGACTTTCACTCTCCTGTAGACATGAAGGTGTCACATTATCTAGAATTTGTACGAGAACATAATCGATAATATCAAAGTTATCCCGATTTGGTCTCTCACCAGATGGAAAATGAGATTCAACGCTCCTGCCAATATTAACCAGATCATCCCCATGTGTCCACTTTTGAAACAACAACGCGGACTACTTCGAACACAACTTGGTTTTAGGGCTACATCTTTCACACCACTCATGGATGCTTCAGACGATCACAAACTTCAATCCTTTATTTAATTCCTAAAAAAGTTACCCTTCTACTGTACGTTAAATACATCCAACAATTCACTTCCCCCTAATATAAATGATACGCGAGCTATAAGCTCATCATGATCATCACCACCAACAATGCAGCTATGCTGGGCCAAACTTGAGGACAAGATAAAATTATGGTAAAATATACTTAATGTTACATAATCAAGCAAAATTGAAATTTTCACTCTGAGAAATAAAACTCACACTTTTGACGATTCAGCAAGCTTTAAACTGTTCCTTTAATTTTGAGAAGCATTTCGTCACGAAATCTCGTGATTTGCGACGCGAACAACGAGAGATGACAAAAATGAAGAGTAGATGAGTGAAACTAGATCGACGAAACAAGGAGACCTGTTTGCATGGTGGTCAAGGAAATAAACGTCCATCCAGGAAGATTCTGGGTGCGAGTTTTGCTTCGGGCATGAATGCAATTTACCTCTCTATTCTGTCTGGCCTTCTTGTGTTGTTCAGCCGACGTCGATCTACCTATATGGTGCACAGAAAAAAAGTGATCAATAATACCACCAGTTATATTCTACGGTATCTAACGGGTGGTATTTTTTCATATGGACAAAAATCGACGAAAATTCGAAAGGAAAAAAAATAGAATGTCGAAATATTTCTTTGCTTTTGACAAATTAGTATCCTTTAAGAAATTACGATAGTTATTTTGTTACTTTTGCGAAATTTTTGTTCGGAGCATATGCCAGGAAACGGTTTAATCAAAAACGAAGAAAGTTCCATGATATTTAGTATCCTTTTTTTACAGTGTTGTTTTGCATAAAAACCAAAGAGAAAAATAAAGAAAACACTACGAAACAGGAAATACTATATTTTTATGAAGAATTTAACACTTCTTCAGAGAAACGTAAAATAGTGGAGCAAGAGCTATGTGCTGACTATATCCAACACCTCCTAGAAAAGAGTAGGCCTCTGCACGGGTTACCATAAATATCCTTTAGTAGTCCAAACGTAATGACATATGTCTTATTTTCAACCACTGCGCAGCTTAGTACCCCGAACGTAATGACATCTTCCTTGTTTTTCATCTATTGCGCAGTTAACTTCGTCACATCGGACTACTAAATTGATCCGTGCTGAGGCCTTCATACTTCTAGGAGGTGTTGCTATATCGCGCCTATAACCACATTGCCTCTCTGAAGATCAGTTAATGATTTTTTTAAAAGAAAAAAAACCTTAAATTCACATACAGTTTTTACAACAACAGTTTCGATATAGTTTTCCTCAAAAAGTGCAAAAGCTGAAGATATTTTTTCTTCCACTCTCTTTACAATCGGTAAACAATCATTCGTTCAAGAAAGAAAAATATCCAGACATCATGATGTTGACTTAATGTTGAAATTTTTTTCCCTATAAGGCTATCAGTATCATAACCAGCTCGATATTCCCTTTTCTGTATCCAATTATTTCAGGTAGTTGAACCTATAGTACTTGTCGTATCCACTCTTTTATCGAAATCGATTTTTCTTGTTGTTTCACTTAATCCCTTAAACTTAAAAAAAAATTAGGTTTCTTGACATAATCCTTGTTATATCTTTCAATCTTTAAAAAAGTTTTTTCCTGTTTTTCATAGTTCTTGTCTTACTTACTGTTTCAAAAAACAAATTTGTTACCTTGTTCTTATTATAATACTTAAAAGAAATTACCCAAAAAAAATCTTACGAAAAACTATTACAAGCTTAAAATAACCACGTTTACATTTCTGAAACTAATGGCGTCAAAATGAGATTGATGTATAAAACACTGCTTTCTTCCTTGTTTTCATTCATCTACTATATTCTCAAAAAATTCTTATCATATGAAGCGTTTAGTATTAAATTCAGTATTGTTTGTTTTCCTTAAAAAAATTAAGAAGCATAATAAAATAAAATAAAAAGTTTTTCAAGTTCTTTTTACAAAATCTAATGATGTTCGCTAAATAATAAAGCAAAAATACGATTTTCCCTAACTATTTGAATAACGTAATTTACTATGATTTAAAATACTTAATATTGACATCCAATACTAGTCGATATGCATTTAGATGTAAGACCTTTTTTTATTTATTTTTAATGGTATGCCCTTTAAAAAAAATTTAAATCTAAGCAATCTTTTAATTTTTTTCTGCAATATTTGCTTAGACTGGTTGAGATTTTCTAGGAAATAAAATAAAATAATGAGACATTTCCTCTTTTCATCATTTAGATTTTATATGAAGAAGATTTATTTGAAGGATAAGTATATCATTAGTTTTTCTCATTGCAGATGATGAAATAAAATATGCTTTAGTAGCAAAAATCCAAACTCTATAAGAGAATAAGAATAATTCTGTAGGAAGCTGATAAAGCAAGTGAACGCTATTTGATTTAATACGAAAAACTCACTATTTTAAATAGATACAGAAAATCATTGAGATAAATGCATGGTTTTTCATAAACTATTCTTATGTTTTGATAATTTATTTATTTTGCAGTTTAATCTGGTTTCAAAATATGAGATTTACTTCGGTATATAACGATGAAATGTTTTTCTGTTGAATTCAGTAAATATTGAAAAAAAAATGTGGTATTCATAAGAATAAAAGATTTAAACTTATGCAACTTACACAAATTATTAAATGCTTATTATTACATGAAAACGTACTTTCTCAAAGTAAATAGACCTTTTTTTGACGGATTCGTACTTCAGACCCTCAAAGTATAGGCGGTAGTCGCAATCGGAGAAATATGCTCTTAATATTTTGGTACAGTAGTTCGGTTCAAAGTTTGGACCCCTTAATGTTAATTTTACTTTGTACGTATTTCATTATATCTCAAGAACCTTTTAAACAAATTAAAAAAAACTTTTCTCACCAATAAAAAATTTGTTTATCCAAAGATAATTCCATGCAAAATATAAATTGTAAGTATTTATTATTTTATTTAACACTAGTCGAAAAAAGTTCGAATTTTCGAAAAGTCCACGTATTTCGCTCTACCTCGAAAACTTTTTAAGGGAATTAAATGCTTGCACACAATTACAAAATTCATTCCTCCAAAGGTAATCCAATGCATAAAATAACTTATAGTGAATATTTATTATTATTTCATTTAATAGCAGTCGAAAATTTTTTGAATTGTTCGGTACATATTTTCTTGCGTTATCTTAAGGAATTATCTTAATAAAATACAAAAAATTGAACAGTAGTTCATGAGAGAATAAATTTAAAAAAGGATGAGGTACTTAAAATTTTTTAGGAACTTTTCGATTGATTTTTCTTAAACTTTGTAGTAACCTACTAACCGGTTGAAAGAAATATTTCTTTCCACTCGTCTAAATTGAAGCACGGGCCAAATAAAACACAGCCTGCAAATTCTGAGATAAAATTGCCAAAAATGGGAGTCACCTTAGTACGAAAGAGCAGACAGGTAACTTCCGGATTCCTTTCTTACCTTACGAGACGCAGCAGAACACGGCAAACATGCTAGTTAGCAATAGCTAAAGCTGTTAGTTTTTAGTGGGAAAAAATTGGTAATTTCGAATAAAGATGTGCAACAAAGTTAATAAATCAGAAAATCTAACAATCATGATCAAAAACCTAAAAACACACAATCTGTAAATGATAATAATCAGTGTTTTAAATCAAATGAGATACTATATATATTTTACCTATATTATTAGGTAAATATTTTATATACATCATTAGGTAAGTGGTTTATTTTATATCCAACGTTGAACACCCGACCCTATTCTGAATTTACGAATATCAATGTTCAACTCCAAAGCCTTGTAATCTTGAACCCAAGTCAGAAGCAAAAGGAACTCTTGGATCGAACAGAGGGACAAACTAGCCTTCGTGGATAGTTTTTTGATGGAAGTAAACCGCATTTGCGTTACGTGTAGAGGAATACCAAGAAAACCTCTCATTGTTTAATCGAATAAATGGTTTTTACGACATGCCTTTAAGGTATAAAAGATGTTAGATCATATAGGTATTTACCAAAACCCGTATCAAAGCTCTTCGGTAAAAAGTGGCGAGTTTTTTGCTGTTCCCATAGAGCTGGAAATCATGTAACTTTATGCATATTTACTGCTACAAAAATTGATATAAATATTAAAAATTTAACATATCGTGTATTTTGAGCAATAGTTTTAAGAAAATACCATTGACTTAAAGCTTAATCAAGTTTTTTAAAGAGAAAATAATCAATTTTTTATTATATTAATCTTTTAATATAAATATTTAAAGATTATAATCTTTTTAATATTTATATTAAAAGATACATTAATTTTCTAATATAAATATTAAATGATTAATATATCGTGCACATTTATCAACAGTTTTACGACAATACCATTGACTTAAAGCTAAAACTCAATAAGTTTTTTTTAAAGAAAAATTATTTTATTACCGTGCTTTCAGAAAAAATGAAGTATCGGAAATTTCCAGCTTACGGAAAATTTCAGCGTGCAATCTTAAGACAACAACTCAGAAAACTAAGTGAAAGATTCGTGATTTATTATATAGAATTATTAAGCAAAATAATATGCATTGTTTTCTACTACTTTGTTTCTGATTCTTAAGTAGATTTAAAAATTCTGAAATTGAAACTAAGGAATTATTCGACAGAACTTGAAAGATAGTTTTGTTTTCCTTTTCAGATCGAAACATCCATATTTAAGGCACATCGCTGCATTTTAGTAACTTTTTGAAGTTTTGCTTTCCCAAAGTATTGAGGATTCTCAGCTAGAATTTCAGATATATTTGAGAGTATTTGCATATTTTCTTCCGAATACGGCTTTTAAATAAAACTTTTTATTTTCTTCCGATGTACTAGTTTCGGGAAAAAGCTCAATGATTTATTTTAAGAAAAATTTTGAAATATATTTTCCCGCTCAGTTCATTTTACTTTTCATAAAAATTTATTCTATAAAACTGGAGACAATACACATACACAAAAAACTGAATAAACTGTGCTCAAATCGACAGATTTCACGGTATTTCAAGCAAATGTAGATTATGCTGTCTCCGTTAAGCTAACTAAAACTGTTAAGCTGACTAAAACTGAGTACAAAATCAAAAATGATGACGACTATCTATATTAGTCTAGTTTACTCAATAACAGCGAACGTAATGCAATAACAATGAAAAGACGCTGAAGGTAAAGGATAATCTGTTAAAACTTAAAATTTGGTATATTGAAAGATTTTTTCAAAAAAATATAGTTCAATTTTCAAGGATGAAGTGCTTAATACCCCTTTCATAAATAATCTAAAAATAAAAGTTTAACCCTTTGACGATGTTCAACGATGGTTATAAAATAAAATAAAATCACTGATCGAAATTAGAATGTCGGCGATTTTTCTTCTTGTCAGCTAATGATTTCTTAAGCATATATTTTCTAATAATAATATTTGAAACAGTTTATTGAACATGGTGCTGTTAGAAAAACCGTACCATTATTTAAATTATCAGTTAGAAAAATATGTAATTATCGAAAATAAGCACTTGTAAGCAGATGTTACTGCTATTTTAGATTAATTTTAGGCCAACAAAACGATTCAGTCCCGTAACAGAGAGTAAGGAACTTTTTTCTTTAGACTATATTGTGCGAAAACTAGTGGTCTGAAAATGTGCTGACGACCATGCTTTCATATCGTATATAGCGTATTTTAGAATTATATTAAGAATCATGCATTTGTAAGTAGAAATTAGTAAATAAAAAAAATTTATATTCTTTCAAACAATAAAACATTTCTAAGCTTGTGTTTTTTTTTAAAAAAGAAGCTAATTTTAATCATTTTATAAGTTTGCTCCATTGTTTTATTGCAAATGTTTTGAATAATAATTTTTATTTAGTATCTGAAAAAAATATATAATTGTTGTAATTATAGAAGTTCAGCTACCTTATAATTCCAAATAAAATTTCTACACTAAAACTTATCTTGAAATTTTAAAAATAATCCTTTTTTTCTGAAAATTCTAAAAAAAATTCATGAAGGCATTTATCGAAATTTTTTTTCCACACATATTATAGTTCGTGAATTAATTATTCGTATCTGAAAAAATATATAACTGTTGTAATTATAAAAGTTCAGCTACCTTATAATTCCAACTAAAATTTCTGCACTAAAACTTATCTTGAAATTTTAAAAATAATCCTTTTTTTCTAAAAAATTCTAAAAAAAAATGTATGAAGGTATTTATAGAAATTTTCTTTTCACACATATTACTGTTCGTAAATTAATTATTTTTTTATTTATTTCTTTTATTTTTATGATATTTTGTCGTAAGTACATAGTATTTTTATTTACTACGTTTTAATCGTTATAAAATGCTTACAAAAATAGCCTTTAATTCTCATTGTCTAAAAAAATATAAACTTATAAAAAAATGGAAATGAAAATAGGAAATAAGCGAAAAAAAATTCGATATAGTTCCAAAGAAATAAATACAATTTTTTTTAAAAAAAATATTGGAAGCCAATTTTACGAAGTGTGGTATATATTTTTAAATAGTCATTAGCTGCTGAAAAACAATAAAAAAATTAATTTAATTCTAAAAGTAAATGGAATTATTTCCGGGTTAGGTACATTTTTTACAGTAAAAATAACACCTTGCTGCTGTTTGTGTTTGGTGATATAAATTGTTGCATTGAATTTGAGTTTAGTTGCTAAGTGATTTTCTGGCCACAATATCTTAGACAAATTTAGAGCTAAATATCTGCCCTTTATGAAAATCTTTAATAATTGCATTAAAAAATATTCAATTGATTAAAGTTTATTCGGGCAATAAAAACAAATTAGTGAGAGCCGAAACTTTAAGCACGAAGTGATTTTCTGGCCACAATATCTTACACAAATTTAGAACTAAATATCTGCCCCTTTTTAAATATCTTAAATAATTGCATATAAAAAATCTTCCCTTAATTAAAGTTTATTCAGGCAATAAAAACAAATTAGTGAGAATCCAAGTTTTAAACACGAAAAGCAAAACCAATATCAACATTCCGTAATCTGGCAAATACTGGTGTTATGTTTTCTTAACCAATAAGCTAACTCTGTAGTTTGGACTGTGAATTAATGAAAATTTAATTATTTTCTTTTAAGCTGAACTAAAAGTGTGTTTGATTTTAGGTTACTAAATAAAAGAATTCGGTTATTGAAACTATTGAAGCTTTAAATTGGAGACTGTTAATAACTTTCTCGGGGATAAAAGCACCTGTTTAAGATCCGTTAGAAATTTTCAATAATGAGCTTAAAGATAAACTAAAAGGCTTTGTTTTGTTAGTTATATTTAATTAGTATGAGCTGGTATTTTAGAAAATTTTGCTGCATGACAGTTCTAACGAAGAGGACGATGATTTTATTTAAAATATTTACCAAGTGTCCCAGAAACAACTGATTGAGTTTGAAAATCATTAAATAAACCAAAGGAATGCGATCTCAAGGTCTGTTGTAATGCTTGCACGATTTTTCTATTTAGTGCAAACTTTATTTTTGCTGTTATGATATTTTATAAATTTTCTATTTGAAATATAGATATCTATGTAGCAACAGGATTACGAAAAAAGTAAGTCCGTTACTTACATTTAATTCTTATAGCTTTTTTCCGCTCAAATTCAAATTATAAAACAAACCCTCGAGACCATTTTAATCCCAGATCAACTGACCCTAGTCATGAACCAACAATAGAGCATGTCATCCTGATTTTATACTGATCAACTTTTAGCCTCTTCTACATTTTGAACTTTTATCTACTTGTGATTTTAGACTTCATCTTCTTTTATTCAGGCTTTTTCTTTTATACTTTTATACTTAGGACTTTTAGCTCTCATTGATTTTTAGTTTTGTGATTTTATTTTCATCTCTGATTTCCTTATTGTTATACTCATTTTAATTCTTGACATTCACACGGCGCGTTTAGCTTCCATTGCTTTTAAAATATGTTTTTAATTGCCTTAATTTTTAGTTAATTCACTTTTAACTGATCACCACCACTGGCATTCGGCAAAATTTTACCGTATTTTCAGTTTTTAGCTTAAATATTTAACGAAATAATTTAACTTTTTGTCTCCTTGTACCCCCCTGGGGTGGGTCGAAGTTCTACTTATCTCCTATATGTTTCTGTTAAATTAAAAACAAAGCTTTTTTTCATTATTATCGTACACATTAACGTTCAAATAGACGGATGGATTTTAAAACTCAATAAAAAATAGTATAATAAAATATGATAAAATATATAGTATGATATATAGTATGAATAGTATGATAAAATATATAGTTAGCAGCATTTTGCTAGGGAAATTGGGGGATTTCATCCCACCAAATTACACATCTTGTTTAACAAGAAGTGCAGCTCGACAAATATTTAACTAACACAAGTAATTACTCAGTTTGGTACGTTATACATGAAAAACAACTTACAGGGTGAGCAACGTACTCAGATTTAGCAGAGCGTTATTTGAACAAAGATCCAGCCTCAGACGCATAAGAAGCAAAGTGACAGTATGATGTCACCTATGATGTTGGAAAACTTCTGGGGGTACTGATCCAAGAGTTTTCTCGTCTTCTGGATTGGGTTCAAAATTACAAGGCTACAGAGTTGAACATCAGTAGTCGTAAACCCAAAATTGGATAGTTTGGTTAAACATTCTTAATTGCTCCTAATAAAAAAAATTTCGAATAAAAAAATCTGCACAATTTGGCAATATTTCCAATCAAGCTTAATAAATGATTTTTCATAAAGCATTCATATAAGCTTTAACATTGCTAAAATTTCTAATCGCTGGTAAAAGTATATTTTTGTAAGGAAATCATGTAAAATTTAATATAGTTAAATATTTACAATCGTGCGTAATAAGTAAAACTCGTAGTAATATTTAAGGCAATATAACTAATCATTTACATGTCTATAAAATTGCATAATTTCCTACTGCAGTAATTATAAAAGTGCAGTAATTTTACACTGTGTATAAAATTACTGTCGATACAAAATAGATCAGAGCCAAATGAAGCATCGACACAATTTTCATTAAACTGTTTTTTTCCCGATGAAATATGAAGAGTGAAAAATGACTTTCGATTTTTCATCTTCCTGATCTCGATACTTTGATTGTCAACCCAATTTATTGGTTTCAGTACATGCCCCATGAACTAAAATAAAGTCATGAGTTATTGCTCATTGTCAAATACTTTATCCAGCAATTTGTCATTTTGTTCCTTCGCAGGAAAGTGAAAAATATAAGTTAAAATGTAATTTTTCAACAACAAAAAATCATTAATAATCTGTTTGACAGTTATCAAGTGGAATATATTGCAGAAGTTAAATTATGCCTTTTTTCTATTCTAAAACTACCCTTTACTGGCAATCGGAATGTTTAAAATGGTTATAAATAAAAACTTAAATATTCAGAATAATTATTCACAATACACTTAGTAATTCTGCAGAAATAAAACCGTTTGCGAGAACGGGAGTTCGAATCCAACCGGCCAAAGCCTCCTCGTGTAGTAAATGGTGACTAGTGCATATTAAATCTGTTGGGTCACAAAGTCTTCCCTGTTCCCGTAACAGATCAATGTTTCTAGGGGTACTGAATTTGAGATGGATCGTTCTCTGGTTCAGGTTAAATTGAGATCTGTGGACGAAAGAATTGATGTATGAATGGGTCCGCTCTATAAACGGGTGTGACGTATGAGTGTGGCAAAAGTCGAATTCTTGACAATAGATGGCACCACTGGAAAACAAGAACAACCACACCTCCTCTGCCTAAATGGCAGACGATAACAAAAACAGGAATAAAACACTGCAAACTACTTCCCTACTTTTAGTCTAAAACTCCGGGTAGGATGGAATCAGACAATAGAATGGATGGATAGACATTAGGAGGAAATCAGGATTAGCAAAACATGATCAGAGTAAGTGCAATACAATCAGGTATAGCACAAGAAATCGTACCCCGACCAAAGCATAGGTAGATGAAGGCTCTATCTACTATCACACTAAATAAACAGCTAGCTACTTACGAAATGAAGGACATTACTTTAGAAAGAAGGTCCGTTTAGAGTAAATACAGAAGAAAAACCGTAAATGAGAAATTCGGTTAAATGCGTTTAAACAAAAATTTACATAATTTAAACAGATATTCTTCTTTTACTCTCTGAATTTTTTAAAGTATGGAAGATTCTGTATCCCCTTACTGAATGGGCTTCTACTTACTTATGAACTAAATAACCAACATTAATTTATCCGTAATAAAGTCTTTTATTTATTTATCTGTAATAAATTCCTTTAGGCACTGGGAAAAAACTGGTATTTTCTGTAACGCTGTTAGGGAGAAACACAGTTATACACTTTCCCGGGATAAAAAAAAGTTCCGGTATAAAGCTCCGGCACTTTAGGTGCATCATCCGTAAAATCCGTTTTTATTGCAAAATATTATACTTTCATTTCTACAGTAGTATTTATTTAATTAGAATGATTTAGTGATTTTACTGTAATTATTGCAGCAAAAATTACGGCTTATCAGTTTCTTGTTCAATAACATTTTCCGGGTTATGGTGAAAAGTACCCGCAAAGGTACTTTTTACCTCAATTTAATCCGGAATTATTTGCATTTTATATTTGAACAAGAACTTGCATAATTTAACAGAGATTCCTGTTCTCCGTATTTTTCACAGTTTACATTCAAAATCAAATAAATTCATTTCTCTCCAAAAATATTTCATTCAGGAATAGAGATCAAAACATACATATCCATTGAGCATATTTTAGAAGGAAATAATATTTTCCCCCAACTAAAGAAGATTAGATAGAAGAGTTATATATGTGGTAGTGATAGATTGAGTTGTGGATATATATGAGAGGTACATGGTCATCCATTCTTATTACATCTGGCAGAAAAACTGACCTCGATCACGTTCTTGGTCAGTGTTTGGGATCTCAGGACTGAATTTTTCTTTGTTATTCCGTGGACAATTACTTTTCAGCTTAATAACCATACTTTATCAGTTTCTAGCTTTTTCAGCTCGAAAAAAGTCAGTAATTCTCTGTTTATGTGCATCATTATTGAAAGGAAGAAACTAGATAACATGATGAAGTTTTGAATTGAAAACAGAAGAATTTAAGGTCCTTTTGTGTTATTCGGGGTTTTCTGCAATCACCACCCTTAATATAAATATTTAGATTCATTATTAAAATAATGAGGAAAACTACAGGAGTTGTAGTTGTAGCTATAGGATTTTCGAGTAAACTATAGGATTTAGGAGTCGTAGAAAAATTTTTGGTGCAGTGAAGAAGAATAAGATGCAACTCAGATTAATACAGCGAACTTAGCGCACCAAATATTGGTAAGTTTATTAAAATTCAACAAATGAGAGGGGCTGGTCGTATTTATAGATCTGAAAATGAAACTCCATAGCAAAAATAATAACAATTCACAAGTCAGAAGGAAAAAGAAAAAAAGGTAGATAACGTACAAGATGTTTAAATAATGTCCAACAGTTCTTGAGCTGTGTTAGAGTTAATAGATGGAAAGTAGTGGTTCTGATAGATCAAGATGGGAAAAGCTGCTTAAGACAGACATGGCTCCATTGCTGGCAATAGCCTTGAGTGCTAGTAGTTAAAGAAGAAGAAATTTCTATTTAAATGATAAAATGGAAAAAAAGTTGTAAACTTTGGCACATCAGTACCGATAAAAGTTAGATAAGAACATCAAAAGCTTAATAATTGTCGAAGAAACCAGAGAGGTGTTGCAACATGTAAAATTAAAAACATATAAAATTTAAAAACATGTAAAAAGGATTAAAAACATGTAAAATTTTTAGTCGGCATTTAATGTTTTATCCCTGTCTTCCCCGATAAGAATTTGTCAGATTTTAATGACGTTTTCTTTTTTCTTTGTTAGTTCTTACCTGAAATAAATATATCTTTTCTTTCAATTTTTGTGAAAGATTTAAAAATATATATAGTAATGCCATCATTTTGTAAGTGTATTGATCTCCTCATATTTTATTTGAAAGTCCTAATTTCTCTTTAGTACAAATAATTTCTTTTTGTAAATGAAATGCATATTTAAGACAAATAAATAAGTAAAATATATCAGTTTTAATACTATAAGAAGTTTGTAAAAAAAAACTTTCATTTGATATTTTTTCAAAACTTAGAACGATAGTTTATTGTTTAATATTTTAAATATAATTTCATAAACTTTCATTCAAAACACTTGAGTAACACAACTAAATGCCATTTTCCGTTTTTTAATAACCCAGTCAAACTTTATTACGACTAAAACCTGATCACACCAAAATTTACTTCTACTAACTGGCTGACAGTTTTTTACTTTGATTGACATGTTATATTTTGTTGTATTTAAATATACTGTGTTGCTTTATAATTCTATAAAAAATAAAAAATAAATAATCTATAAAAAATATCGGGTAAGATTACAACATAGTCTCAAAATGACATTTCTGGTAAAAAAAAACAACCCGCAATTCTGGTTAATAAAACTAATATATGCGATATTTAAACAATTCATCTGGCAATATTTCCGTTCATATAATAATGGTTTACCGGAAATTCTGGTTTTCAAGATCAAAGTTCTTATAACCACGTATTTAGTAAAAGATACAAAACTAAAAAGTAAATTTAACCGAATAAATGGTTTTTATGCCATGCTCTAAAGTAATATGATAAAATTACCTAATTTTACCCATATTAATAAACCATATTGTATTGTTAACTTTACAAAAATCATCACCAAAAGGCTCGGTAAAAATTATCGAGGATTTTGCTGCTCTTATAGCGCCAGAAACACGGTAAATTTTATCACATTCAGGCAGTTTTGACCCTACTTTTTTCCCAGTCTAGTATTGAACTGAATTTAGAATTCAATAGTATAGGAGTAAGTAAAAATTAAAGCGTGAGGGAACAAAATACATGGAGGCTAACCTTGGGGTCATGAACCTGATGGTCGTGAAATCGAAATTTGTCAGATGATGGAAAATCTCTAGAGGGTATGTTTTGTGTTGCATCAAAATTGATCTGCAAGTACAATAAATATTTTCCTTTAACGAACATATTATAACTAAACTTAAAATTGTGTTATTTTTTCTCTTTATAAGAAGAATNCTCAATCTTTGAAGATTACCTGTATATATTTCCAAGTCTTCTTTTATTTCTAATTGTCACATATCTGAAAAATACTGATAATCCTTCGACCAATCGACCCTTCCGGTTCGGATCGACCCCCATTCGACCCACTGGCTCAGATCGACCCCCGCTTATGTTATATAGACCCCTGGGGGTCTATATAGACCACTTTGGCGACCTCTGCTCTAGAGGGTATGTTTTGTGTTGTATCAAGATTGATCTGCAAGTACAATAAATATTTTCCTTTAACGAACATATTATAACTAAACTTAAAATTGTGTTATTTTTTCTCTTTATAAGAAGAATGTATATAATTTATATAAATAATAAAAAAAAGTTTAAATACTAAATTTAAATAAGAAAAAGTAACATAATTAATATACATTAATAGAAGAATGAAATAATGAATTATCCCCGTACAGAAACATATTTTAAAATAATATGGTAAATCAAAAGAAGTAAAAAAATAGAAACCTGGGCTCATGTGGTTTATTTTTCTTAAGTGTCAACTGGTTAAGAAAAAAAGAATTCTACTTGGTAAACGAAACGTTTGGTGAATTAGAAATAAATTTCTCGCATTAGTTAAACTACCGCGAGCCTAAAAGTTGAACCACTTTTAGCTTTCCAAATGAATTATTTTCTCTTCATTTTTCAAAGTTTTTGGAGCAGTTGAGATTAGTTTGGAAGTCTTTGCGAATTACACTTTTCCAACTCAACTTTTTAATATTTCAGTGATTTATGGTTTAAAATGTTTTTGTTAAAAAATCACATAAATTTGATTACGTGTTGACAGAAGGTGCTGCAATAAGATTAATTAAGTAAATGCTTTTTTTAATTATATTTTATTGGCTAGTCTTTCGGCTAATAAAATATTCGTTATTCGTCATAATATTCGTTTAGAAAAACTTTAACATTTGTTTATGAACTCTCAAGAATAAAAAGTTAGAGAAAGAAGATCTAATTTTTATTCGTTTTTCCGTTCATAATTTTCATAAAACTTCTTCAAACACTTTAAAAAGTCGCTAAGGATGAAGAATGTTTTTGCTATGATTGCCAATAACTTTTTATTGATTTTGATTAAATTTTGCAATTTTTCTAATTTTAAAAGTTTTACATGCGTTTATGCGAAAATGCTTAAATAAAAAAATACGAAATTGAATTTAGAATTCCCTTGTAATCGTTGGACAATTTTTGATCAAAAATAACTATTAAATATTCACATTTAGTTTGAGTGCATGGTGATGCAAATTCCTTATATAATACTTCACAAGAATTTCTTAAAATTATTAATAAAAAATGTATTAATTGCTATTTCTAATAAAGCCTTATAAGTTTTGATAAAATGTAGAATTTTCTTAAGTACCAGCTGAATGCCAGATTTTTTTGCACGGGGAGGGAAAAAAATGATCAATTAATTAGTACTGAAAAACACTACGAAATCATGTACAAAATTGGAAGGTATATACAGCATAATTAATACAGTTTAATTTCTAGTTTTTATTTATTATAATATGTGCCCTAGTGTCTTTATGCTATTAGGTTAATAAAAAATCATCACATTATATTAAAGATGATCTGTATTGAATACTTTTCTTTAACTGGTTTTACAAATCATGTGTCATTCTTGAGACATATATTATTTATGTTTATGCACAAAACTAAAGTTAAAGTTCACACATTGTAAAATATTTGTTTAAAAGATTGCACACATCCCTATATATTGACAAAAATAAAGAAATTTTAAATTTTTGTGTTATTTCGAAAGAAATTGTTTGGAAATCCGAGGAATGAAGCACTCATTTTAAAATACATTTTCTGAGAACTTTGATAGAAACCTTTATTAAATTTTTAGGTGGATTGTAATTTCTTCAATTCCAGAATGTTAACAGGGAAATATTCTGGTTCCGTTTCAATATCAAATTGTTTACTTTTTGTACTTTCAAACGATGGTATTAAATATAATGTAGAAAAGAACAGAAACGAAGTATTATAAAACAAACTCTTGTTTATAGCTTTTGTGACACCTTCTGGGAAAATAAACTTATCAAATAAATAAATAAATAATGAAGTTTACATGCAGAAAACAATTCTGGTAAAATTGCCTTACTGTTTGCTAACGACATTTCTGCTAAAAAAAACAATTGGGGTAATAAAAATCAAAATATATGGTATTTAAACCATTTATTTGGTAATTTTTCCCTTCATATGATAACGGCTTATGGGAAATTCTGGTTTTAAAAATTATAATTCTTATTACCACAAATTTAGAAAAAAATACAAAACTGAAAAATAAATTTAATCGAATTAGTGTTTTTTATGCCATGTTCTATCAGGATAAAAATTACCAAATTTTAATCACATTTGCAAATTTTTATTACATACTATGAAACCATATTTTATTGTTAATTTTATCAAAATCATTACCAAAACATTTCGGTAAAAATTTCCGAACTTGTTGGTTTTCCCATAAAGTCAGAAACACATTATATTTTACCATATTCTGGTAGTTTTGACTACAATTTTTCTCAGTGTGTCGTAGTTTCTTGTACGCCCGTAAATTGTTTCATGTTCTTCATATACATATTTTATTTAAACACATTTTGGAATAAAAGAGTCTATCGTCAAAAATGTTATAATATAATAAAAGAGTAAAGATCACTTATATAAGAAAAATATACTTAAATTTGAGTAAATTGTTGAGAAATATTTAGATATCATAAGTTTTCCTTTAACTTTGAACAAAAATTAAATTCAATAGATTAACTTGATGTATATGACGCTCGTACGTTACATACGTTAAGCAAATAAACATAATTTTAGCGAAAACGAAATAAGATATTCTTTTTAATAAGTCAAGCTAATGTAGCATTTTAATTACTTTTCTTAAACTGAATATGCTGAAAATATTTGCGTAAATATATCTTTCTAAGACAATAATGACTCCTTTATAAATTGTCAGATCTTAACAAATATCATGAATTTTAAAAATAATTAAAACAAAGAAATTTGTAAGAAACTGTAGTAAGCTATCACAAATCTTTTCAATTAGTAACTTCACTGAAATTATATTTCGGAAAATCCAATTGCATAATTTAAAATTCAAACTATTTGAGGTATTGTTTTAACTATTGAAAATGAACTTTTAATCTTAATGCTAACTGGCATAAAATAAACCAAATCATTATTTTCTGTCTTTAAAAATTATAACAAATTAAAAAGTTTTTAATTAGGAACAATCGTTAAATGGAATAAGTAATTCGGGGTAATTTTGTTTAGTTGCTATTACCTCGACATTACCGAATCAAAATAGTATTATCAAGACAAGATATTTTTCGTTTATGATTGTTCCTTTGGTAATCCATTGTTTGAAACTTCATTGGTATTACAACTATTTTGAAATTATTAAAGAAAAAAAAGACACGTTTGTTTTTTAAAGATTTATGCAATTGGTTTTCAAGAGTAAGTCTGTATGTACAACTTCAAATCATTGTTTCTCATTTTTTTTTTTAAATAAAAGAGTTAAGTGGATTCATTTAATAAAGCTGTTTCAGTAATCGCTAAATGCAATTTTTATTAATATTATTTTCTTAGAAAAATCAGTTCGAGTTATAACCAAAGCTTTGAACGACATACACTATTAGAAAATTCTCAGAAAAATGGGTGAATAACAATTTATTCACCATATTCAAACAAAACAGTCAAATAACCGTAAACAAGACAGTATTCAAACTGTCAACATTGCGAAAAGGAGTTTACTAACTGCTTTCATCTAATACGGTTAAACATCCAGAATTTTAATGCTCCAACGAAGCCCACCTATTGAAGCAACTTAGTTTTTTTTAGCTAGGATCATAGCATAGCCGAAAGAGTTAATCGGTCAGTTTCATGACCGACAGAGTGGAGGGAGTTCGAAACCCAGCGTTGACACCATAATATTTTCTCCACTCTCTTCAACACATGGAGTTTTCAGTGTCCTGTACTCCCAAATTTGTGTCTCACTCTCTCCAATCCCCATTACCTAATGAAAAACATAGATCCAATGTCCAGTTAGATTAATTGTTTTACAATTTTGAAACCTTACTAGTTGTAAATGGTTAAAAACCGAATAGTTTTGTATTCAGGGGGTTATAACCGTACTAGTTGTAACCGGTCTCAAAAGCGCAAAAGGTAAAAAATATTCTTTTCAGTTAATTTTACTGTTAATTGGATGGACAGAGTGTTGCTTGTTATTTTACAATTATTTTATCAAACTGCACCAATTTTTTTCTATTGGTTATAGAATAAATGTTGAGTTAAATAGAATGAAACATCCATAATGTGCCAAATCGAAACAATATTATTATATCGAATGCAAAGATAGTCAATACCGAGTCAGTAAAAAAAAAAGGAAAAGAAAAGTGGATATTAAACTAGAGTGCTCAATCGCAAATATTGTGTTTATCTACAAAATGTATTAAGCCTTTAAGATATTTGAGGTAATAAAAGTGGTGTATCGCACTTATTTCAAAAGTGAAATTTTTTTTTTGTTGCATAAAACAGTTCCTTGGTATATTTTTAAGATAGATATTTTGCGAATTTCCGAACTTTCCTTAAAATTCAATGATATTATCACAAAAAGTATAAACTGACCCCAAACTATATTGTTTTTCAATATTAAGCCTTTTTGTGAAACATTTAAAAACATAAAAGTATCGTAAGTTCATCATCTGAAAACTTTTTTTTATAAAAATATATATATTATAAAATTACAAGGCATGTCGCAGTTCTAAAAGCAGTTAATAAAAATTTAAAAAAAGGAAATTAGAATAATAATTAAGCCAGTCATTTTAATAGAACACATTAAGTTTTTGGATTAATTGGACGTTTTGAATTAAAAAAAATTTCCAAATGTAGCACAGTAAATACTTATTGCGAAGAACTTATTTTGTATGATTGGTTCCAGAATAAGAATCTACTAAACAAATTATTATTTTTTGTTTTAAAAGTTGAAACCCTAAAAAGCCAAACCTTGCTCCGATTGTTCGGCGAGTCGAATGAAAGAGAACTCAATATTCTATTTCCTCAAGAACCGAATGGCTAGAAAAACAATTGCTCAACCTTCCAAACTGCAAAGAATTTCAACTTGTGGAATAGCCGGGGAAACTTTATTTTTATGAGAAAAATACATGTAACTTTCTATCTGAATCGCATATCGCCTTTTAAAATGGGTTTTCTTGCTTCATTCTATTGCGAGTTGGGAATGCTTCGTTCCTATTCGATTTCCGGTCGATGAAATAGGAATTTGATACAAAATATTTTGCAAATGATCAAAATAAATCGAGCGTGGACGAGACAGAATGGCTTTTCTGTAAGAAAGTAGTACACCCTTAAACTGCAATACTTTTGTTATTTGTGCGTAATTTTTTTTGGTCTATAACTTTATTTTGATAGCTCAATGTAGATGAGGATGGTTTAGATCACTATGAGAAGTGAAATGGGTATTTTAACAATGATTTTGATTCTAGTCCTTTTTTTAATTTACCAAAACATATTTAGGTAAGTAGTTTTTTCCCCACTCATTTAAATATGGTCATTGTATATTTATAAAAAAATAAAAGCAGGCTAATTCATCGAGAAAAATAAATCTTTACATTTGTCTTAATTAATAATTCACCTGCATAAATAAATATATTTTAATAGCTTTATTTCGCTAAGTCAAAGTAGATTTGAAATGTTATAAACCACGAAACAAAGTGAACTAAGTATTTTTACAGTAATTTCAATAATAAGTTGTTTGAATTTATATATAACAATACTTTCCTACACTGTTGGAAATTTCTTGGAAAAAAATGGTTAAATAGCAGCTTATTTAATTGTTATTTCACCATAAGCAAAAACAGTCAAAATAATCATAAATTACATGATATTCATAATGTTAACTGTGTGCAAAGTGTTAACAAAGTGCAAAGTGTTTATTTGCTGATTTTACCTAATACGGCTAACCAACATCTAAAATAAAATCAAAAAAGATTTTTAAAATGAATAAATTAATTACGCTTAAAAAGTGTTCCATGAAGCACACAGTACATATCACACTATTTTAAAACACAAACAAATTTCTAGAGACTATATCGAGCTCAGGGTGTAGAGCGTTCGTTTCCCAATGAGGTGAACCGTGTTTGAATTCCAGCGATGGCTGGTTGATACGAATTTCGCATCCGGCTCGCACTGACTACAGTGCTGGCGTAAAAATATCTTCAGTTGTAGACGGATCATGGGTTAGAGTCCCCTTGTCGTCAGGCTAACCGTGGGACGTTTTCGTGGTTCTCCTCTCCTTGTAACGCTAATATAGGTGATTTAAATTTAAAACGTCTTCCACGAAGGCAAAATTTCTCCCAATACTTGATCCAGTTTCCTTGCCTTCTGGATTGGGTTCAAAATTATAAGGCTACGTAGTTGAACATAGGTAGTAGTAAGCCGACAATTGGGTAAGCTGCTCAACGACGGTTATTAAATAAAATGAAATAATATATTGACGATTATGAAACTTATCGATATCATGAACGCGGATGGATGAAGATAAAAAAAGTTTTTTAAATTTTAATAGCTCAACAAGCCGGAAGCGGTCACATTGCGCTGAATTTAAGAGAGATGAGCAACTTATTTCAAAAAATCAAACCGTGTTATATAAAAATAATCAATGACTGCAAAAAGAAAAAGAAAAATGGAGAAGAAAAATTATATTATCGTGGCATCACCCTTACCCGTATTCAAACCTGTTCATGGAGGGTTCTTTTGTCATATGAAATAATGGTTTTTTTTTCTTTTTTTGCGAATTACTGTTAATTACTGTCATTATTTTGTAACAGTTACTTATGTCTGTTAAGTTTTGCAGAATCTTATATGGTAGTTATTGAAGTAGAGCAAAAATGCAAAAAGTAAGAAAAGCAAGGGATTTTTGCAACTGATCTTGCTGTGGGGAATTATCTGGTACTTGCGAGTGACTTATTTTTTTTAAAATCTATTTAATAGCTCATCATGAGCTAAAGTTTCCATTAAAGTTGACAGTTTCGTCATAAAAGTAGCGGTTAAAATAAAAAGATTTCATCTGGATAAACTTTGATTGCTTGAACTTTGACTTGCTACTGATCTTTAATTTTTTCGGATATTTCAAAGACTTGCAGAAATATAAGCGCCACATTTTAAAATTTCTCAGTGAAGACTTTTTTGAAAGCACTTTTGATGAAAAATGCCATCGGACTCTTGTTTGTGGTTATTGTACTGTTATCTAGTGACAATTCAAAAAACTGAAATACCTATGTGGAAAAAAACTAAGGGACAGTTTGATATAAAAATGTCAACTGTAACTTATAACTACACTGCACAAACCTTTTGATTTAAACAGCTAAAAATGTTCGCTCGCTTCAACTTTCTAAAATGATTTTTTCAACATCAAAGAACACTGAGAAAAAATAATGGTCAAAACAACCAGAATATATTAAAATTTACTGTGCTTTTGCTGCTATGGGGTCCCTAAAAAGCTCTGTATTTTTTAACGAAGCATTTTGGTTATAGGTTTGGTTAAATTAGCAATAAAGTATAGTTTATAATGTATAATACAAAGTGGTAAAATTTGGTAATTTTATCATGATGTCTTGCATGGCATAAAAACCATTTATTCGGTTAAATTTATTCTTCAATTTTGTATTTTTTACTAAATGTGTGGTAATAAGAAATATAGTTTTGCAAAACCAGAATTTCCGATAAACCACCACCATACGATCAAAACAGTTACCAAATGAATTATTGAAATGACTTATATTTTGGTTTATTAACCAGAATTATGTTTCTTTTACTTTACCCGAAATGTAATTATCATACAGAACGGTAGTAATTTCAGCAGGATTTCTTTTTCTCCGCTCACTATTTATGTAAATTGAACTATTATGAATTAGAAAAGCAAAGCACATAATGATAACGTACTTGTGAAATTTTATTCAAAACTGTAAGAATGGCCAAAATTTAGAATAGATATATTTATTCAGTTCTTCAAAATTAAATGACATTAAACCGACTAATGCAAAATCAATTTTTACCATCNTCGTCCGGGTAGCCAATTTTCCCATTTTTGAGTGTTTGAAATCCGATGTTCCATTCTTTTAGGCTTAGAGTATCAGACCGCCATATTAACGCGTCATCCACAACAAGTGGAATCTTTCGCTAACTTTGGCGACTTATTTTAATATTATTTCGATCTCCTTCTCGGTCAAAAACATTTTATTGCAAACGCCTATGCGATTATCTATCTGAATTTGTTCAGTTTTTAATTTTCGGCGATCTGGTACTTTTATTATCTGTATCTTTTTAAACTATGTCGCGATTGGGTATGGGTTTTCGCTATGTTAAATTTTGCTATTTTTTAACGCTGACTTTGTACACTTTAATTAATATCTTGCTGTTTATATTTTTATCTAAGATTTTTATATGTCTTTCTCCCAACTGTTTCTGATTACACGACATCTTTCTTTTTATTTTATCCTCTCCCTCTGATTTTATATAAATTTTTAAAGTCATAACACTTTTCCATTATTAATGGTGTTCTATTCCCCATAGCAATTTGTAAACCATCTTCATGATGAAAAACGAAGTTGAGTGCTTATGATCAAGGCATTTCATCATATCTTTAATAATTAAATTTTTTTTAATTATTTTAACTTGTTCGGTGATAATTTCATTTTATTGCTGTCATATATCAATATCAAAGTCAGTGTTTACATTCTCATTAGTTTTTGATTTTAATTCCACTTAGGTTCTTGCAATGCTTTTTTACATTATCTTACATACGTTAGGTCTTTATATTTTTATTTTGTGTTTAATTTTTGCTTGCCATTAAATTGTTTTTTTATCATATTTCTGTGTTTTACTATCTTACAACTAATATTTCTTAAGTATCCACATATATTTGTACAATGTTCTGTTACATATTTATACATAGCTTAGGGTCATCACTTAACTCGATTTGCTGGTTTACTGGCTGACAATTATTTTTTTGCTTCAATATCATCAACAGGACAGTCCCTGGCCAAATCATCCGCTGCTGTTACCACAAAATGCTTTTAACAATTTAATCTTTCCTTAAGTTTACAACTTTCTCGTCATAGCGATGCCCTATACCCAATTAATGTTTATTTACTATCCCTGACCAATTGTCAATAGCAATTATTAATTTTACCAATTTTAATCATGTCTTAAACATGTTTTGTATTTACCAATGTTTCCATATTGCGTTCTCTTCTCTAACTGTGCTTAACACAACTCAACATAAATTTTCTGAGTTTTATATCCCTCACTAGTAGGGGATCAACTAATTTAGACTGTTTTCTATTCTTAGCTTTTCACAGTCTAATACCATCTTTTTTATAGATAAAATTTTGTTCACATGCCACCACTGGTTGCACCGTTACATATTCGGCTTTTGTCCCGTTTGGTCTATTTTAGACTAATTCCGCTTCGACCACCGGCTCTACTCTTTATCTTTTGAGTTTTCATAGTATATAATTGTTTTAGTAGTCTGTTTAATTTTTAGCTCAGTATCACATATCAAAATTTAAAAAACTTCTATACTCTCTCCGACCATCGGACCATAATTTTACTTCGCTTTCTCTTAGGTTCCTCTAATATCTGACGTTTATCAAACTAATTATGATACTAATCAATCAAATTAACGTTTTTTATACTCACTCAGACCACCGGACCCACTTTCTATTTTCTTGTTTTTTACAGCTTTAACAAATATTGGTTTGCTTGACTCAATATATTTTGTTTCCTAATCAACATAACCAATAATTTGCCCACTCGCTCTGACCACCGGACCCATTTTCTAACGGTTAGTACTAACCATTTAAAATTTATTTGAATAAGAGCAGCATTCAGAAAGGATTCTGCAAGTAAAACAGGGGAAGTTTATCAAAGAAATTTGAAAAAAAAAACTTTCTGGATACATATTTATTCTACAATTATTAAGTTTTGCATTTTTAATATCCATTGGGAAAGATTCTTGTAAGTAATTATTTTTTGATGTATGGTAAAATATCAACGAGAAATATTGCCATATGCTGCATGGCAAAAGTGTACCATAGCCTATGAAAAAATATTTCTTCATAAACTGTAGCACATCTTAGTTTTATGGCAAAACTTTGCCATATAAAAAATGCCATGGGACATTCCTATAGGGTTTTGCCTATGGTAAAATTTTGCCATACACTTTTGCCATACATGTATGGCAAAATTTTGCCATACGTATAAGGCAAAATTTTACCATAGGCAAAACCCTATAGGAATATCCCATGGCATTTTTTATGGCAAACCTATGGCAAATTTTCCTAAGGGACTGTTATCTAGTGACAATTCAAAAAAACTGAAATACCTATGTGGAAAAAAACTAAGGAACAGTTTGATGTAAAAATGTCAACTGTAACTTATAACTACACTGCACAAATCTTTTTATTTAAGCAGCTAAAAATGCTCGTCAGCTTCAACTTTCTAAAATGCTCTTTACAACATCAAAGAACACTGAGAAAAAATAATGGTCAAAACTACCAGAATATATTAAAATTTACTGTGCTTTTGGTGCTATGGGATCCCTAAAAAGCTCTGTATTTTTTAACGAAGCACTTTGGTTATAAGTTTGGTTAAATTAACAATAAAGATTAGTTTTATAATGTATAATACAAAGTGGTAAAATTTGGTAATTTTATCATGATGTCTTGCATGGCATAAAAACCATTTATTCAGTTAAATTTATTCCTCAATTTTGCATTTTTTACCAAATGTGTGGTAATAAGAAATATAGTTTTGTAAAACCAGAATTTCCGATAAACCGCCAACATATGATCAATTTAGCATAAAAACCATTTATTCGGTTAAATTTATTCTTCAATTTTGTACTTTTTACCAAATGTGTGGTAATAAGAAATATAGTTTTGTAAAACCAGAATTTCCGATAAGCTACCACCATATGATCAAAACAGTTACCAAATGATATTTAAATGCCGTATATTTTGGTTTATTAACCAGAATTATGTTTCTTTTATTTTACCCGAAATGTCATTATCATACAGTACGGTAATTTTAGCAGGATTTCTTTCTCTCCGCTCACTAATTATGTAAATTGAACTATTACGAATTAGAAAAGCAAAGCACATAATGATAACGTACTTGTGAAATTTTATTCAAAACTGTAAGAATGGCCAAAATTTAGAATAGATNTTTATGTGCTTGCATTAATAAGTCGATCTCTATATACGCTATGGCAACTCAGTAGTAAAACAGTTGTGTCATGTTACACATAATGATACTACAACAGAAAAAAATTAAAGTGAAATAGAAGCACTCCAGGTGACGCAATAAATCGCGAAAAATTCTATTCATATTATTAAATTGTAGTAGAATTGGGTAAATTATAAATAGCAGTGTATTTGGAATTTCAGAATATTACAGAAGGATTAAATCCGGTTGAGACCAAATTTTTTTAACGCGCTTGTTGGTAATTATATCCTTTTAGCTCGCTATGTGCGATACAATCCTGACTAAACCATCGTTTTTGGGAAGGAAGATGGGAAATCTTCATTTAAAATTAAGATTACCATTACCAATGAGTTCCAAGAAAGTATCTATAGTTTTTCTATAACAAAGAACTCCTTTCGCAGCAAAGTCTAAGGCCGTTTGCTGTTACAAAAACAAGAAATAGCGCATTTCAAAGAGGGGAACTTCTCTCTTCCTCGATTCCTTTTCTCCCACCAACTCGACTTAAGACATGCCTTATAAGGTAATCCAACACTCCTACTTTAGTTTCACCTCGTAACCATAGTAACCGCCACTGCTCCAGACGAATGACGAGGGGAGTTCTTTCGATAGGAAGACTGTTTTCGATTTAGAAACAGATAGTAGCATTCTACTTTCTCATGAAAAACGAGAAGAATAATGACCTTGGAGAATTTAGGAAATATCAAGAATAAGTTTTGATCGTAATGAAAAACACTAGATTTGCCTCCACGGAATGCAATCCTTCAAAATCAGCCTTTAATTTTGAGGTCCTACTGTATTTACAAAGATATATTATAAAACTATATTTAAAGCTTTTAGAAATTATTACATTATATTGGAAGATTAAAACTATTTCTAAAATATTAATGGGGCTGTAAGTGTTCTTAGCAATTGTATTAATTAGCTCAAAACTTGGGGCAAGTGGAATGTTTGTTATACAATCACAATGCAAAAATAGCATGTTCTCTTTTTTTTTTCCTAGTAATTTATCTTTCTCTAACTTTCTAATACCTAAACACATTGCCTTACACACACAACAAAACTTGATTCAGAAATAATCCACAGATTTTCCAATTAGCACCTGTCCCCCGTAATTTACCTTAATTACGTTATCCAGAGATAGTGGCTCAAGTTGGCAGGTTTTACTCCATTAGTTAAATGAAATGATGGATTGAAAAAATCGTTAATCACACCTTCAGTTATTTTGTTTCCTTCTCACAGCTAACTGTAACTTTCCTTCTCACATAGGAACTCAATATAGACAATTCTGAAGTGTTCTTTTATTGATCTGATACGGTAGTCCAATCAACAATAACACCTTCCAGAAATTGTGAAAAGATAAAAGTTGATTATCAAATGAGATTGATAAATTAACAAATGACTTCGTTGCGGGAAGTTTGCTTTATCGCGAATTTCTCAAAGGAATCGCTAAGTAGGATGGTTTACTTACATAATGCGTACCATTAAGTAGCTATTTACATAATTTATGCACCATAAGATAAGATATGGTAATACGAATTTAATTTAATATTAAATTTAGAGACTGAATCCATGTAAGATACATCTTATAAATATATGAGATTTTATTGGTAGTTGTTTATTGATTGATAAATTTAGAAAATCTGGATTTTTTATTTATTTCCAACATTTATAAAATTATATACTCCTTACATTCTAGTTGGCTAGCTAGTTGCCCACTAAATAACCAACTAGAGTTGGTAAGTTTAGTTGGTTGGTTTAGAAAGGTTTAAATTCAGGGACACGAGAGCCAAATTAAACTAAATTGAATGTTGGATTTAATGCCAGAAGGGCACAATTGAATGGAATAATTCACCATGCTTAATGGACACAAAAGCATGCTGAGACAAAAGCAGCACAAGAGTTGGGTGTGAATGAGCCGTATTGACATATTAAAACGATTAAAGTTAAACAGGTCTCTTAACTAACTGAGTGTGCACAACCACATTTTATTTGAATCAAAGCAATTTATACCAATCTCGCAGTTAACTAGTAGTTAAGAATATCTCAGTTTATTTCAGGTTCAAGAAGTAAAGTTTAGTGCGGGGTTCTCCAACTTTTTGCATCTTTTGTACTTTTCTTTTAGAACGCATTCCAGGATGTCGGTTGAACAGCGGGTACAATATATTTAAGGTGAGTTTATCGATGCAATTCATGCTTTTATTTAGCACTTAATTGATAACTGAACTATTTTTTTTTATCGTCGCCACGCAATTTGTGGTGCACGAAAGAGATTGGTGGCATTAGAGTTTTCACGGGTACAAGATTTCAAGGTTTATTAGCATTCAAATGGAATATATTGAATCGCATGTTCTAGTAAGCTGTTTGTGACAAGGAAAAATACGCAGAATACCGTACATTATACTGTACTATACAGTAGCATATCGTACATTATACTGCTCTATACTGTAGCATACCGTACTATACGAAAATCAATGCAATTGTAGTACTTCCTTGAACAGCCGAAACATGCACTTTTTTTTGGAGATAAATCGTTTAGTTTTCCACAGGATTTTAAGTTAATGTTCACGCAAAAAAGAGAGGTTCGTATTTTGCTGTATATAAATAAAATTAAAATAATGCGGAAAAAAGCAATTGTTACAATCTACAGGTATACCATAGTTTCGTTACAATGATGGAAATTACTTTTTTCAATGTCGAAACGCAGAATCATACATAGGTCTATACCATTAGCATCGTATGTCTGTTACATGTAATATTTTTTTTGTTGGTTAATAGTGAGCTCTTGGGTCTATTTCCCATTGACCTGAGAAATGCCAGAATTGCTACTCTCTTATCGTTACCTAGTGAGCACCTATGGCTCAGCCACGGCGGTGGATTAGCGTCGCCCACGTCATACAACCACAAACCCGTTTATAGGGTGGGTTACATTCACACAGAAGGAAGGACATAGAACAGAGAGAGAGAGAGAGAGAGAGAGAAAGAAACATCCATGTCCTGAGCGGGATTCGAACCCGCAACCATCGGCTCCGCAGTCAGACATGCTAACCACTCGGCCACCTGGTCGGCTTGTTACATGTAATATTATTCATGCTATTTTAAGTTTTTGCTGTTTTGCTTTCTTAAAAGTAGCTTGAAGAAAATAGAGTTGACTCTACTAACATGACAATTTTTAGAACTGCTGCTATTCGTAGTCGTAACAAACTAGTAAAATTTTCCGTGATATTTTAATGTGTTCATTTATGAAATTATGTAGCTTAATTTATCTAAGGATTAAATTAGTCCTTTTAAAATGCTCAAATGAGCTCAATGCTCAATGCAAACTGAAGTGCTCAACTAAAACATAGTTGACGCTTATTTTACGATTGACTCTCAGAATTCTGAGAGTCAAGCGGAAATACATACCAACTAAAACATAGTTGACGGCTTTATAAATAAAATCCTAAGGGAATTTTTTTTTTAGGTAATAGAATTTTTTTACTGTGTTTAGCGTATCTGCAAAAAATGCCTTATTTTTCAACTAAAAATGGCAATTTAAAATAATAATAACAATAATTAGTAATGAGCCGCAATGGCTCAGGGGATAGAGAGTTCGCCTTCCAATGAGGTGAACTGGATTCGATCCCGGCAATGGCTGGCCGATACGAATTCCGCATCCGGCTTGCACCAACCACTGTGTTGACGTGAAATATTCTCAGAGATAGACGGATCATGGGTTCGTGTCCCTTTGCCGTGAGGCTAATCACGGAGGTTCTCGTGGTTTTCTTCTCCATACAACGCAAATGCGGGTTAGTTCTATCAGAAAGTCCTCCACAAAGATAAATTCATAAGATTCTCCACGAAGATTCTCATAATACTTGATCCAGCAGTTCCCTTGTCTTCTGGATTGGGTTCAAAATTACAAGGCTACGGAGTTGAACATTAGTAGTCGTAAAACCAAAAATTGGATCGGCTATTCAACGACGGTTATTAAGTAAAATAAAATAATTAGTAATTTTTGTTAGTTCCGTATGTTTTTGCACACAATAAAAGAAACGAGCTAGTTTCTTTTTTTAAATTTTGTATTAATATTTTTTAAAAAAAAGTGATCGAAACTCGTCGGATACCTTAAAAATTAAAAGAACTTTTGGAAGCGCGGAAGGAAAAATTCTAATAAAAACAAAAGTAAGTATGAGGTATGATGCTTGAAAGAATAGATTTTGTTTTTTATTTGGGAAGCTTAAGCTTAAGCTTCCAAATTGCGTTAAGTTTATTACAAATTCTTCTAACGTTCTGTAAATGAAGTAGAAAGTAACCCTCCGTAACATTCATCATCCATTTTTTTTACTTTGCGTGGCAGTTCTTTCTCGGAAGAAAGTATCCACATGATTTCTTTGGTTTAGATTTTATATTTTTGTTACGCTGAAATATATATATATTCTAAATAACAAGACGTATGCGGAATTTCAGGAACAAAATTCTAAAAGTAAAAGTGAAAGTTTGTTTCAAAGTTTTTAACAATTTATAAAGATTAGTCAGATTTGTTTATTTTAAAACTTTTAGAACAATTTCAGAATTTGAAAAACAACTAGTTTCATAAATCTTCATGCCCGTTACTAAGATTTATTAATGAATAATTGAAGTGCATTCTTGTCACTGACAACACTTTACTTAGATATTCTTTTTACAGTAGAATTTTCTCATTGGTAGCAAAATTGTAAATAAAAAAAGATTATAAGAGGAATTGGTATATTGTTTTAATTTAACCAGTGTTAAAGCCTATATTTCATTATGACTTGAAAAGTTCCTTTAGAAAATTTGTAAAAAAATATCGGCTTAAAATGTGTAAATATTAAAAAAACCTCATAATTGAAAATTAAATATTAACTAAAATCAATGTAATGCTTTCAACAATTTTAGCATAATAATTCTTTAAAGTGAGGAAAATTGTGAGATCAATTTTTAATAAATTTTAGAAAGTAGGCGACGAAATAAATGCAGTATTTCTATATTAATTTGCACAACAGTTTAGTTAGCCCAGAACATTCAGCACAATATAGATTCGATACAATTTATTTTACTATCAATTCAAACGACACAGATCTGTTGATCCCAAGTATCGTAACACATTGGTTGAGAAACTATCCATAATATGAAGGTTTCATGAGCAGCGAATGATAAGGTGTCAGTCTAATGACTTATATCTATGAAAAATGAAGCTTTTTATGTTATTATTAAGGGAATTTCTGTTGTGATATTTAAAGTTAATTAACAAAAGTTAACAACAAAACAGTTAAAGTTAACAACAGAAACGACACTACACAAGAAATACACACGAGAATCACAAAGGTCAATAAGTGTTTTTATGGTCTAAGAAAATATCTTAAGTCAAGCCTAATAAAAAGAAAAACAAAAGTGTTACTTTATAAATGTCTTATAGGATCAATGCTTACATACGCATGTGAGACTTATACAATGACCCATAGAGATGAAAATATGATAGCTAGATTTGAGAGAAAAATACTGCGAAGCATTTTTGGTGGAATAAGTAAAAACGGTACCTGGTTTAGAAGATCAAACACGGAACTTTACAAAGCATATAAAGAACCTGATGTCATTAAATTTATCAAAATTCAAATGATTAAATGGGCAGGCCACATTATAAGAATGGAGGATAGCAGGACAACCAAAAAAGTTTTCAGTGCCAGTCCAACAGGTACAAGAAAAAGAGGACGATCAAACCTAAGATTTTTAGACTGCCTTGAAAAGGACCTACAAGTTTTAAAGATAATAATCTGGAGAACCTTGACTAAGGGAAGAATGTCTTGGCATAGGCCTGTTGAGAAGGCCAAGGCCCATCTTGGGCTGTCATGCCAATGAGAAGAAGACGAATTTATTTTTACCATGATACAATTTATTTTACTATCCATTCAAACGGTAAGAATTTGTTGATCCCAAATATCGTAACACACTGGTTGAGAAACCATCCATAATGAGAAGGTTTCATGAGCAGCGAATGATAAGGTGTCCGTCTAGTGACTTATATCTATGAAAGCTTTTTATGGTATTATCATGGGTACTTCTGCTGAGCCATTTAAAGTTACTTTAATTATTCAATTTCTTTTTACCATGATACAATTTATTTTGTATTAAATTCACAAACGGCGAGGATCTGTTGATCCCAAATATCGTAAAACACTATTTAAGAAGCTATCCACTATCCATAATGGCACCTTTAGTAATAGATGCCCCATTAAAATGGCAAAATTGAGCTAGAAAAATGAAAATCGCCATAAAATATTACATAATTAAATAGAAGTTCATTAGTTGCAAGTTCTGGCGTTGAGCCATACCATTACGCGCAAACTTCTGTAAACAGGAAATGTTACTCCCGCTGTTTCAATTAACTGTCACCACGGAGAGGCGAAGTAAAATTTGGAAAAGATTTACTCTATTGTTAATGAACTCATAATTTTTGTTGCGACATTACTCTGTCCTTTTCTGATATTTGACTCAAATATACCAATTTAAAAGAGAACTTTATTTAATGTGTTTCCATGGTCCCCAGATGGTGGTATTAAGACCGTTTCATTGAATGCTGCAACTCCCGAAAGCATTAATTGCTCTTCCCATTTATTTCAGAGTTTACATAATTTATGAAGCTTAAACTGTAATTAGAGCTACATCTAATTAAAATGTAAAACATTTTATTAACTTCCTGTACAATCATTGGAAATAAAAATTTTATTTAAAGATCGAGAGTTTAAAATTATAATGGATTTAAATAAAGATAGCTAAAAGCTTTTGAAATTTTCCATCGCACCTTTACCTGAATCGCTTTGTTCTGGAGCTGATACCTCTATGTAAAGTATTCCTTGAGAATAGGATGAATATTTTAAACTAAAACGTGTAAGGAAGTCGTGAACAAAATAGAAATAGAAAAATAATCAAAACATCAGAAATATCATAACATCGAAAGATAAAGGAAATATCATCAAGTGAAATTTATTACCTTGAAATTTTTTAGGCAAAAATATGCACTTTATTTAAGTATAATCTCATTTATTGGGGGCCAGTAAACGAACTGAAATTTTTTTATACACTATTATAAAACTCGCTTATTTAAAGGTTGTTCCATGCAAAATATATCTTTTAGTAAATATGTATCATTTTTTATTATTTTATTTATTAATATTCGAAAAAACTTTTGAATTGTAAAGTATACAATTCTTGCATAATTTTAAATAATGTAATTTTAAATCATAAAATATAAAATTTGAGCGAAATTGGTCTAATCGATCCTGAGAAATCGACACTTAAATTTACGACTTTTTCAAAAATGGGATTCTCAGAAACTATTCTACCGTAAATTAAAATATCGTCTGCATAAATCAGAGAAAATATTTGAGGTCATTTCTTCTAATTTTTTAGACTGTGTCTTATAACATGAAGATCCGATGATTAGATTAAAAGTTATTCGGGATAATCCGTTTTTTATTTAGCGCACTGTACTTCTTTGAGTTAAATACGTTTACTAGTTCAAGTAACTGAAATAACAAATTTTTTAGTAGTTTTATTTAATCAATTCTTTTAAAAAGCTTAACTGAATCTCTAGCTTGTAAAAATATAGTAAACTAATCAGAAAATAATTCAAATTGAAAATAATTCAAATTCAAATGAAAAAATCTCTTTTCCTTTAAAATTATATGAGAATTTAATTTGTTTGATTTTCGACATTAATGTTTTGCTCTTGAAAAGTTATTTTAGAAAATATATTTACTAATTAACTAAAAGTAAAATTATATTTTACTATTTTAGGAGACCCACAAAATAAAGATTTAAAGGAATTGAAAGAGTGAAAATTTATTAATTAACTAAAACTAAAATTATATTTTACTATTTTAGGAGACCCACAAAATAAAGATTTAAAGGAATTGAAAGAGTGAAAATCATATCTTGTCGCATATTACGATTAATCTGTGGGTGACAGAAAATCAATAATAGAGTTTATTCTTAAAGTCCCAAGAGTTAAATCACGCTTCCATCCGAAAAAAAAATCCACTTTTAAAATGTTCGAAAAAATCAAATTAGACGGGAGAATTTAATTTCTTACGGGCTGTTAGAAGGGGGAACCTAGAATCAGGCGCGTGTGGGAAAATATGTTGGTGACAAAAAATATTATTTCTTAAAATTTAATATTGTGCGGGAAAGGAATGTTTTTAATATTTTTTGAATAAATAATGCATGGTTTGTGAGGTATATTTTTTATCACAAAATCAATATCAGTATTTATTTTTTGTATAAAATTTCAAAAAGAAAAAAAATGGAACGTCATATTTTTAAAATAAATAAGAGAAATGTTTGGAGCAATTATGTGCATGCTTTGATAAAATTAAATATGAAGCCTACACTGTAAAAAAAATTCTAGATCAAATTAGAGTACCGGGGTGCATCGTTTGTCGAATCCATTTTTACCATAAAATATTATACCGTAATTTTCATAATAATATATATTTAATTATAGCGATTCAGTTATTCTATGGTAACTACTACAGTAAAATTACTATGTATCAGATTTTTTGTTACGTGACATGTTCCTGTTAAAATTTGATTTTACGGTAAAAAGTAGCAGCACCCTGAGTTCAGGCATTTTTTACGAAATTTGATCCGGAATTCTTTAGTGTAACGAATAAGTAAAAGTATGATTCATAAACTTATACACAGAATATAATCAGTTTTTCAGCGTTTTTCTTCAAAGATTTGAGTTTTTATTTTTTAACATTATTGGTTAAAATTAATTAATGCTTTGCAGATTGACCATTATGCCCCATACCTCTGCGGGTACTGAATTGTAGATTGTCAAAATTACAATCTGCAGATGAATGAATAGATGTATGAATGGCTCCATTCTATTAACGGGCAGTAACGTGTGAGTGGATTCCATCAATTTCCCCAAATTCTTCAGAAATTCAACAAGCATGCTGGTATTGGCAAGTTGCATTAGAAACAACTACAACAAATAGTCTTATTATTATATTATATTTTAAAATACACGATTGTTGCTACTCCTTAATGACAGCGATGTGTTCAGCATAAATAATTTTTTTAAGTTAGAAAACAGAAAATAATAATAATAAAAAGTAAAAAAATCCGAAAAAAAATCGGCGTTTTACCTAAGGAAATATTCATAATTTGCATTTCAGATACAAAATATAAGCAAACAATTAAAACGGAAGAAACAAAAAGGAAAAATTAAGTTTTTTTTTTTTTTTTACTATTTTACTTTTAGACAGTACTTATATCTAGTCTTTTATATTCTTTTCAAAATGCACATAAGCTTTCGTAGTACTAATTATCAAAACTTTTTTTTTACTTAATCTTTAAATATCTTTTTTAAAAAGCAAAATTATTCAGAAAAATTTGAAAAAGTAAAATATTTTGTCAACAGAATGTCGCCTTATTTCCCTAGAATTTTTTCTTCATGCTATAAAAAATTTAATTAAAATGTTTCACTTCAATTAAAGCTTAAGAATGTTGATAGTTTTTATTCTATTTTTTTGCTTTTAATTGCATAATACTAGAATAATAATAAAGTAGTGATAAAAGAATAAAAATGAAAATATCCAATTATCAAAGATAAAGAATTCAAGTAAATTGGAAAAAAAAATATGAAATCATATTTGGAGTAGAATTCAAATTTATTTTTATTGTATAGTTCTTCAATGAAATTTATTTGCTATAACATAAATTTTTTTTAAGATGGAAGAATTTTGAAAAAATAGGATTATACTTTATTAGAAGAGAATTTTTTTCAATTTTTCTAAAAAAAATTAACTTTAATACTAAAAAGATATCAAAACAAAAACTATTTATGATTCAGCAAGGTGCCTTAAATAGAATAATTTTTAGAGACTTATAAAATGTAAAATTCATTTATATGTTATACCCATTTTTTGCAATATTTAATTACGGATGTAGTTCTGAAAAATTGAGATCCGTTTTATGTTTTTTAAGTACCTGAAAGTGACGCTGATCTAGGATTAAAACATTTCAATTTAAAAACTGATTTTCAGAATATATTAATTATTTAAAAAAAAATTGGAAATTTAACTAAATTTTGGCAATTCAAACTGAAATTGTAATGAGTACTTATTAACTCTATGATTATCATTAAAATCCTATTCTTACTTGTAACAAGAACTACATTACGCAGGATAATTTAAGAAATATAATTTTATCTGGTGCAAACTTTCGCATTAATCCTTATGTTAACCTTAAAAATGCATTTGGTATTCCAAAAAAAAGATATAAGTAGGATATATATTGATAAGATATAAGTTCATATTTAAAATTGATTTAGAAATCTTCTTTTCCAGTGGAAGGTTATAAGTTAGATTTTTATTTAAAGAAAGTTAAAGTTAAAACTACTTAAGCTATCACTTAAAATGTTTCTAAATTCTTCTATTTTTACACCTATTTCTAAAAAGGATTTTATTTCCTTACAACCATGTAAAAAAAAATTTGTATTTATGATATGGTTACTGGCAACTACTCAATCTGTTGCAAGAAACTGTATTGTTATTTTATTAATTGATATTGATAAAGCATGCACAAATAAATTTACTACAATTAATAATAACTTAATTTTTAGAAAAACGTTTTAGCTATTTATACATACACTCTATAACAAAAAAATCGACGCACCAAGAAGGAGTTGCCCGATTAAAACGAAAATTGGTGGATAGGAAGACAATGTACAGAATAGTAAATGATTAAAATTTCAGAACAATTGAATAATTTATTGCAGAGTTATAGTAACAAGTTCAATAAGGTGTTGACCCGCTTCTAGCCTGGATACAAGCTGCCACACAGCGTGGCATAGACCGATAAAGCTCCCGGATGGTCTCTTGCGGTATTTCCTGCCAAATTCGATCCAATTGTCGAACGAGGTCATCAACATTCCGTGCCAGATGCAATCGCCTTCCCATCATATCCCAGACATGCTCGATGGGAGAGAGATCTGGTGATCTGGCAGGCCAAGGAAGAGTTTGACAAGCTTGCAGACAGTTCATAGCAACACGTGCCGTATGTGGTCTGGCATTGTCCTGCTGAAAAACCAGCCCAGGGCGCTGCAAAAGGAACGGTAGCAAAACAGGTCTTAGGATGTCGTCGACGTACCGCTGTGCAGTAAGTGTACCTCTAATGACGACCAAAGGGGTCCGGCTGTCAAAGGAAATGGCACCCCAGACCATAATGCCTTGTTGAGGGCCGGTGTGACGTGCAATAGTGAAGGCAGGATCCCCCCTCTGCTATGCGCGTCCCCAAACGCGTCTTCGATGATCGCCAGGACACAGTTGGAAGTGGGATTCGTCGCTAAAGACTATACGTCCCCAGTCGGCATCATTCCAGCCTGATCGAGCGTCGATTTTGCACGTCTTAGTGCGTTCTTGGTGCGTCGATTTTTTTGTTATAGAGTGTAGTGTATTTGCAACTTAAAACACCAAAAACCATCACTACCTTTAATCAATGTTATTTCTATTTATCATAAATAACCAGTTGTAATTAGTTTTTTTTTGTAGTGCTACCTCCACTAGTGGAAATGAACTTGCAATCCTATTCGAATTGCAATCAAACGAACGATTTTATGCTTTTATGCACGCAGAGCTATTTCTTAAATCACAAAACTCATCACATTGTTTTTGAATAGTAGAAGGAATAAAAGAGGAGTAGTAAAGTTAAATACTCGCAATACTATAACACGCCTAAGTACTTATGGTTTTGCTAATCTTTTCACTACCTTACCTTTTGTACTTTTACTTGCAGCTGCTTCAAACTTAGTACAATTAGTCATAAACCAAGTTAAATTTTTCATCAAAAATTTAGTTTCAGTTTAAAGTTAGCTAAATTTAGTTTAAATAATAACTATATTAAAAATGTATTGTTGTTTAATTTCACAAAACGATTACACATCTATATTAGCTCCACAATGCTCAACTGGTTTTTTAATCACTATGAAGAACAATTTTATGAGGGAATTAATTGAGATATTTTATGTCGAGATATATAGATATTTTTTATGTGAAATTTCCAGAATTAAAACTTCAACAGCAATGTATAAAGAGGACGTATGTATCACGACATCCCAATTGTTAAAAACTAGATAAAATTAATTAACATGATTTTTATTACATTTTTTGTATTTACATATAGTGTTGGGACACGAACTTACGATCTCTGTATACGACAAGTGTACAGACTTTCAATTCGAAGCTTGCAAAACTATTTCACATTTTTTAACATTAAGGTGCTGAGAAACATTATTATTTCTCAAATTATTAGATTTCAATGTATTTACAACAATAAATTCACCTTTGCGTTCGAAGTTGATAGTTTTGAAACTAAATTAATGTCTGATAAATTTCTAATTGGTTTTGTTAATAATTTGTTAGCTCAACCTAAAATTTTTATTTGTTAGCTCAGCTTTTGAGTTATAATTTGCAGTATGAAAATTTGAAATGTCTACACTACCTAAACTGTAATCGACTTTTTATATCTATTTATGAATAAATATCTTCAATCCAATAATCTGGAAGATTGGCTGCTGATGTGATCATGCTCGATGACTCGAAATGCTTCCAGACTAAATTTAATTTAGATTAAGTCCTTGTATTTGATTTCAAACACCAATTGATATGATATTGAAGTTTAAATAGATTGCAATTGCTTTCACAATTGTGGAAAAATAAGCATCTCACAATAGAACGAATTGAAAAGCAAGAAGTCGAATAAAAACCGCAAATTAGAGCAATATTGCTTAAATTAGATAGAGAGAAAACGATGAAATGGTCGTCTAAAAAGACCCGTATGTAGTAACTTAGCAAATTTTAGTTAGCTACCTCTAAAGAGCAGGAACGTGATTAAAACATGAACAACCACATTATATATAGCCACGGTGGCTCAGGGGATAGAGCGTTTGCCATCCAATGAGATGACCCAGGTTCGAATCCCTGCTCTGGCTGGCAGATACGCATTCTGTTCCCAACTTGCACCGGCAACAGTGCTGACGCAAAATACCCACGGTGGTAGACGGATCAAAGGTTAGAATCCTCTTGCTATCAGGCTAACCGTGGCAGGTTTTCGTGGCTTTCTTCTCTATGTAACGCAAATGCGGGTTAGTTCTATCAATAAGTCCTTTACAAAGGCTTGTTTGACCCGATGAGTTTCTTTTTCAGGATTTCCGTCGTCTTCTGGGTTCAGAATTTACGGGGATGCGGAGTTGAATAAATTGATAGTCGTAAACTCAGAATCGGGTCGACTGTTCAATACTGGTTATAAAATAAAATGCAGATAAAAAAACACATTAAATATAAATTTCATTTCTACAAAATTGTCACAGAAAACGTAAGAAAAACACAAACTAGTTCAGCTCTAGTTTGCAATATAGTCAAACTGCATCGATTTTGTAATTTATATCGTAATTTAAATAACATATTCTAAATCCAACATAACGTTCAAAGTTATCTATCAGGGAATTGAATTAAGCTACTTCTCCGTGTCTTTAATCTTAGAAAATTAAACAACACTAAAACACAAACGTTCCCTCCAACTTTGATAAACTTAATAAAACTTTTCTCTCTTTAATTTTATTGAAGTTAAGTGAATTGTACTGCTTCACATAAGTGCTTAAGAACAAAGTAAAATGCATAATTCCGTAGCAGAGTATTCAGATATTATCGATTTCGGAAGATACGGAAATGCCCTCTCTGCAATAAAATTGATTGCTTCGGTCGTAAAATTCAAGAAACGGTACTTTCTAGCCACTCCTCGAAATGAAAATAAATGTAAAATTCTCTCTTTATTCATTCAACATAGTCATAAGTTTGGACGGAAGAATATCTACAACTTCCACTTCATGAATTTAGTACTCGTTCTAAAGATATGAATAAATACTAATTCTTATTTTAATTTTTTTAAAGCATTTCCGATTAGTTACTTATTATTGTTTAATGTGTGCCCTATGCAATGAAAATAAAGATTTTGCTTAGAATATACATTAGTTATATTTCTTTGGTTTTAAAAAAAGAAACGATTTTGAGTATTTTTCTGAAAAGCAAAAAATTATAAAACAAAAATAAATATTAAATTATACATATTTTTAGATGAAATTCTCCAACATTGCTTATACAAACGTATTAACTTGTTCATACATTCTAACCACTTAAATTAGTAATAAATTATAATAATTTTCATACAAAAATGTGTAGTGATAACGAAGTGATATGAATTGAAGTTAATATGTTTTACTTCAGTTTACATAAATATGATATACACTAATATTAGACATTTGAATAAGTATTTCTCAAATGTAGAATTGAATAGTTCACAAAATAGAAGCTTCAAAACCACTTCGTCAAAAAGTTTCGTAATTTACAAAGTTATTACTTTCTACTTTCACAGCACCAATACCCAAGGATAGTTTCTGGTGCTTTGAAACATGTAGAATATTCTTTTACACTACTTGGTGCAAAGCAGCCGCCACCCACAATGTTTGTTGTTTAGTAACAGTAAAATGAGCAGTTACAGTGAGATATAATACTCATACGAATCAGTAAAGTTAAATATATAATCCCAAGAAACTGAAGTGGTAAGATATTCAAAAATAAAAAAATTCGAAATGACAGTAGACATATTTCAAGCTCACAAAGATAATCGCCCATTTTGAATGACAAATGAGAAAAATGAGAAAAAAGTGATTTGAAATATAAAACGTAACGTTGTCAACGAAAATTGAAAAATATAGGTAAGAAAAAGAAGAAAAAAAAACAGTAACCGAGAGACACAATGGAAGAAAGGGGTAAATAAGTATAAAATGCATAAATACGTTATGTAGAGGTGCTGAAGAACTGATGTCATTCATGAGGAAATCAGCATTCAAATATATAAAACAAGACTCCAGGACATCAAGATGAGCTGATGAGGCTGGGCTGGAAATAATTGTGACATTGCCGAAACTGATTTTAGGATCAAGATTCCAACAAATTGCAGGAATTAATTTCTCGTATTCTTCCTTCAAGATAGGACATAATATTTAACTTATTATTTATAAATCTATATTTTAAAACGCATTTAAATTTTCCAATGTAGCCAAGGTTGAACAGACATGGAATGTGATAAATGCCTCAATTTGATATTATTATTATTTAATAAACTTTGCGATTGAATTTATCGGAAAATGAATAAAAACAATCGGAAAATGAATTTATCGGAAAATGAATAAACATAAACTTTATATATATTTAAGAGAAGTAAGAAATATTAAGAAAATTTATTTAAATTCACTGAAATATATCTCAAAATCTTCATTTTCTCAGCTCTTAAATTATAAAGGGAATTTCTGTACTTAAGATATTATTTCCTTTAAATATAACACTACTGTGATCAGGAACCTAACTTACTTAACCCCGATCAAATTATAATTTCTAGTGAAATTAGTGATTAGTGATTTTTTATGAAAAAAATTGTTTTAAAAGCCCTGCAATGCAAATATGGCATTCAAAAAAACGTAAAACAATTCCACATCTTATTTACTGTTGGAAAAAAAAAGAATAAAAAATTCTATCTATGCTTAAATTTTACCTTCCAACAAAAATAAAACTATTTTTAATTATGGAAACAAATTTTCAAAATTGCTTTTTTTTTGCACACGTTAATAATGTAGCAGTTCACCTCTGAAGGAAAGACGCAATTTTCTATGTGCAGAATATGAAATGGCAAATACAAATGTAGCTTTTACCAGAACATATCTTATCAAGGTTTTATTACATTAATCCATATTTTGTAACTTACCTTAAAGATATTCTGTTTTTTTTATTTTTGAATATTGAGTTGCATTTTTATTTTACACAGAAAAGAACATTTTTTTTTGTGCTTCATTTAAATTGGATAACAATTTTCAGCGTAGTGTTCTTTTATGCAATTTGATGACATTGCTTTTATACGTATGAAGTAATAAACTTATAAATATAGTAATAATAAAAAAACCATAAACTTACTTTCAAAAATTATTGTTTCAAACAGTTCAGCAGCCTTAAAATCGATCCAACCATTACCTAAACGTTATTATGCTTTTGAAGAAACTAAAACATGAATACCTTTTTCCTTCCAAATATTGGAAAAACAATCAAGCTTTCTAAAAGAACTTTCAGCTAAATTGGCTTAAAATGTTATTACAACAACTAAAACAGAAAATGCAATTTCAAAAACACAAGAAATCTTGCGAAATAAGTATTATAGATCTACAACAAATGATCTTTAACTTGTGTCATTATGTTAGTCATGTTTTTATAGTCTTCAATGAGAAATCGAAATACTCGCATTTTAGTAAAATTAAAAATCATTTCCGATTATTTTAAAGCAAGTCAAAAGTTCCCTTCGTACTAATTTTTCAAGCTATTATTTTTTAATATTCCATTAATTTCATTATTTTAAATTTATTAGATATCCATTTTTTTATGTTCTGGTATATTTTCATTAGGTTCGTTTGCTTTTTCTTATTTTCTTGTAATAAATTCATTGATATATAACTTTTAGTGTTTTTTTTTCTTCATATTTAAATGAAATATATACATATACATATAGAAGTAACACTCATATTTTAAGGCTTAGAATTTTTGTTCCTGAATTAAGAATTTTGTAATTGAAAAAAAACTGAGGTCGCATCTAATTTGTCAGAATTTTTTTCAAGCCTGAATTTCTTTACATTTGTGATTTTAATTTATTTTATAAGATACTTTTTTGGTATAGTACCAAAAAATATAATCAAAAAATTCATTGATCTTTTTTTTTGGAACTATATTTCAAGATACCATTTAAATATCAATAATCAATTATCAAATATTATTATTATATATATTATATTTCAATATATTATCAATATATTTCTTATATTGATAAGATATTGAAATTATATATAAATATATTATCAATATAAAATTCAAGAGAACAATATATTTCTTTGAATATATTATTCAAGAAAAATAAATAATTTCTATTGAAAATGTAGAGCCATTTCATACACTGAAAAAAAAGTATGGCCAAAACTACCGAAACATGGTGAAATTTACCGTGTTTCATGTTCTATAAAAACACCAAAAAAACTTGGTAAATTTCACCGAAGTTCTTTGGTAAAGATTTTGGTAAAATAACAATAAAATATGGTTTTATTATGCGTCATTAATTTCGAAAAAAATTTGATGATTTTTCGAGCTATTTTAGAGCGTGGCATAAAAATTATTTATTCAGTCAAAATTTACTTCTCAATTTTGTATTTTTTACTAAATGCATGGTAATAAAAACTATAATTTTTAGGACTAGAATTTCCCGTAAACTTTTGCCTCATGAATGGAAAAATTACCTATAGAAAGGATTAAATACCGTATGTTTGGTTTTATTAACCAGAATTATGTTTTGTTTATTAAAAATGTCATTATCATATGGTACAATAATTTTACCAGAACTTTTTTCCTTCGTATGCAAATAGAATCTTTTTGCTTATTTAACTAAAATCATTTAACAAAAAATGAATTATTTATAATTTAGTATCGAAACTTTTCCTTTTAATATTTTCTTCTAAAAACTCTTAAAACGAAAGCCGAATTTCGAAAAACATCAACAATGATTAAAATGTCCTATTTACTAAGAATATAAAACCTTTAATGCACTACATAAAATTGTGGTTTTCTACTCAAATGTTTATTTAAAACTCAACCTAAAAATTATCAATTATTAAATTATTCGAAACATTCATAAACATTATCCGATATTACAAATGCATTTCACCGAACCATCAACGTTTACCTTTCACTTTATCTCCATTCCCATTGGGATCTGATTGTGCTAGAGAAAAAAAGGAAGAAAAGAATTCCGTTTATTTGTATTTGATCAATATTGATTGTTCTCATTCAGCATATATTCAAGATATTTCTTGTAATGCAATATTGTACCCAATGGCTGATAATGCAAATATGTATAAGAATAGAAAAAAAATACGAATATGTAGTACTAAGTAGTACTCTTTACATACTAAGAACATGAAATCTGTAAAAGATTTAAACATTAAAATAATAAGCAATTTATCATAAAGAATATATATAAAATTCTATAAATTCATCTTTTATTTTTAATTCATGCGTTTTTTTAGAATTATATATCACGTCTTTATTTAAAAAAAATTAACATTCAAAATGCATAAATATTTGCTAATAGAATAATAAGTACAAATACTAGATATTTGACTACATTGATCTTATTGTTGTTGATGTCGTCCACCATTGAGGCAGAGGGGGTGCGATTGTTCTTGTTTTCCGATAGCGCAATCTTTGGCCAAGAATTCGATTCCTACCACACCCATACGTCACACCCGTTTACAGGGTGAACCCATTCATTCGTCCACAGATCGTAATTTTGATCTGAGCCAGAGAATGACCAATCTCCAATTCAGTACCCTCAAACGTATTGTTGCGGGGAAATGGAGGACTTTGTGACCTGTTAGATTTAACATGCACTAGTCACCATTTAGTACACGGGGAGTCTTCGGTAGGCTGGATTTAAGCTCCTGTTCTCACAAACTTGAGTACAACGTCCTGTCAACGAGGCTGTCTTGGCCACATTGATCATATTTAGCAGATGAATTGATTGTCAGTACTAAAAAAATACTTTAGAAAAGTACTATCGTTTTTTTTTAAGAAAAGTATATTGAATACTCTTTAAAAAAAGTTTCGAAAGTTACTTAATGCTTTTACAGTACACTTTCAACATTTGTTCATTTTTATTGCTCGAAGTTGTAGGAATATTATGTATTATATTTAATATTAAATATAATATTATTCACTCAGAAAAAAATTCTGTTAAAATTAATATACTGTATGGTAATGATATTTTTTGAAAATAATATAATTCTGGTTAATAAAATCAAAATATACGGTGCAATATTTGAACCATTCGCTTGGTTCTTTTTTCGTTCATACGGAAATTCTGGTTTTCAACATTATAGTTCTTATTATAACACATATAGTAAAAAATACAAAGCTGAAAAGTAAATTTAACCAAATAAATGTTTTCTTTTCCATACTCTGATTTATCATTATAAAAATAAGAATTCTTACCACATTTACCAAAATTGATTGCATATTATAAAATAACATTTTATTGTTAATTTTACCAAAATCATACCCAAAGCGCTTCGGTAACAACTGTCGAGATTTTTAACGTTCCTATAGATCCAGAAACACTGTAAAAGTTTTCAATAATATGGTAACCACAGTATTTTTTTTTTCAATGTTTTCTCCACTTTTAGTGTATAGAATCTCTATTAAAAATTAAGTTCAAATAGTTTAGACACATTAGTAGTCGCAAATTAATATTTACTCTAGGGAAAATCAAAATCGCTGAAATTTAGTGAAATAAGAAAGGCATGATTTATAACCCTAAAACCAGTTTTATTGTCTAATAAAGCTTGCTTGGAAATGTTTCGAATACTTCCCAGTTTTTAACGTCAAATGAGTGTCCTGTTTTACTTAATCATAAGCCAGAATTATATTAAAACGTTGTTTACTGATCATTGTAACAGTGGTCTTTTATACCATAATTACAACCGTAAGTTTAATATAGAAGTTAAATCAGTAAAGTAACTTTTAATGTTTTCTCTTAACTATTATATAAAGTTTTTCTACTAAATGGAAAAAACTTTTTTGGCTTCAACCATGCATTTTACTCAAAGATACCATTACTGTACCATTGTAAAACCATAAATTAACACCAGTTAAATACTTAAATAGAAAATTAAAAACAAAATAACTAATAGAAACATTAGGAATTGCATAGTAATTGCGTAAAAATGTACAAGAACCATAACTAAGATAAAAAATGCTTTTAATAAATAAATAAAATTCCCTTTACATAAACATTAAAACGATGTTTTAAAAATGAACTAGATAAACGTTAAGTTAAATATAAGTTTAACTAAAAAAAAAGATTAACCAATAAAATATCTCACATAAAAGACTTTGACATTAAACATTTTTTAAAGGTAGTAAAGTAATAAAAGAAATAAACAGAATAAAACAGTATTAATAAAAGAGATTCCCAAAAGCGGTCGTTGCATTTATTGCTCAAATGCAAAATAAAAATGTGTTTTAAGTAAGCTTAATGAAATTCTGAGACGCTTAAATATCACAGAAAAAACTATGATTATATTTAAATGGTGTAAAGTAAATTTATGTTAACAAAGATCTTTCAACTAAGGAATTTAATTTACGTTCGGATGTAGGTATTCAGGATTAAAAAAAAACCTTTTATCAGCGAAAAATCAAGAGAAAAAAACTGTGAAAGAAATTCGGATTTTTGTAGTCATTTTCATTGATCTTCTTTCACCAACAAGCAAATTAGATAAGCTTATTTTTTTTACAATTTTTTTTTTATAACCTCGGTTTAACAGCCGACCCAATGTTGGGTTTACCACTACTTTTGCTCAACTCCGTAGCCTTACAATTTTGAACGCAATCCAGAATACAAGGGAGCTCCTGGATCAAGCACAGGGAGAAATGCGCCTTCGTGGAGGACTTTTTGATGGAAATAAGCCGCATTTGCCTTACATTGAGAGGAAAACCACGAAAACCTTCTATGGTTAGCCTGACGACAAGGGGACTCTAATCTGTGATCCGTCTACCACTGTGGATATTTTCCGTCAACACTGTAGTCGGTGCAGGCCGGATGCGGAATTCGTATCGACCAGTCATCGCTGAGATTCGAACCCGGCTCACCTCATTGGAAGACGAATACTCTATCCCCAAAGCCATCACGGCTTCAGATTAGCTTATTGTTTTTATTATATGCAAATAAAACATTTTTTTAAAATTTTTTTCTTTTTAATATTTTACTAGGGGGCTAAGCACCCTGTTTGCTGTCGCTTGCCAACCCTGATGATTGCTTCGCAATAATTGTTGAATTGTTGTTTCTTAGCTTGAAGGTAGTTTTTTCTACGAAAGTTTAAATTTTCACTTAAAATATCTGTACTATAAAGAATTCTATTCGCTCTACTCGTATTTCCACTTTCAATGTCCATCATTCTTTTCTAATATGTGAATGCATTTCTTGAGTCAATTTTTTTTTTAAATTTTATTTTATTGATTCTGCTTCCCTTATGACTTTAAGATCTGTTTGTGAACATAAATAATTTTGAATAGTAAGCATTTTGATGAATAACATTTAAAATTAATGGTATATTGTCATAACAAATTTGTTGGATTCACAATTGTTTGATATTTCCGTTTTCCAACCAGGCTGATGTTCTAAATGCAATTTGCGTAAGCATCACATTGTGAGCTAGACTGATCACTAACGAATCTCAACGATAACTTAAAATATCATATTAATGTAATTTACACCAAAAATGATATTTGTAAAACGTTTAATAAATTTAGACACCAATTCGAATAAGTTAATCTTAAAATGTAGCGTAATGAGGTAATATCATAGAGTTGTGGCTTACCTACCACTATAAATGTTAAATACCAATTCCCTATTATAAAAGACATGTAAACTTGATTCTATCATGAGGTACCTTTTGATAGATGAAGGTTGACATAGTCTAAAATTAAAATTCCTTCATTGGTGACCCGGGCATGATAAGAACTTACCTATATTGATGGATAATCCACATTAAACAATTGATTTGCTTAAAATATAGAAAAAATAAGTAAAAAAAAACCGGCGAAGTAAATAAAGTCTCCCCGTCAATGAATTATATTGAAGGGAAAAAATAATGGTAATGAGGGAAATGTTATAAATTAAGAAAACATAATGAGCAAAATTGATCTAAGTATATTAACAGTATGAATAAACTAGTGATAATCGTTCATCGAATTCTATCACAAATAAAATTCTGGAAAGGGAGTAATGTGGTGTAACTACCACTATAAATGTCAAATACCAATTCCCTAGTATATAAGACATGTTAACTTCATTCTATCATGAGGTGCATTTTGATAGATGAAGGCTGACATAGTCTGAAATGACTTAAGTTATGATATGATATAATTAAGAACAACTATTTTAGTTTTAAACTCATAATTTTGAAAACAATCAAAAGCGTAATAATAAGAGAGTAAAATAAGTAAAATAAATATTACAGGTAAATACATTTAAATGTGGTTTCACTTGGATACTATCTGACAGCCGTAGTTCAATTCAACACCTCAAAAATTGGGCCCTCATTGGAGATAAAACCAGTTTTTCGATCTTACACAAAGTAAAGCTCATTTCCCAACAGCATGAGGTCCACTTTCAATGGATCCCGTCCCACGTCGATATCCACGGCAACGAGTTGGCTGACACTCTTGCAAAGAAGGGACTAGACCATCCAGTCCCCTCCACCTCAGAGATTACATACCTTGAACTGTTTGCAAGGCAAAAGGCCCAGAACAAACAAAAGTGGCTGCTTCCACCTATTCACTACTGGTATAAAGCAAAAAGACCAGGACTCTCTCTATCTCTCCCTGGTGACAGGCAAACCAACACCTGCCTATCCCCACTGGCCAGTGGGCACCTGAAAAGTCTCACATTTTCTGCAAATCAAAAAATCTTTCCTCTTTGCCCTAAATGCCAACAAAACCAGGCATCACCTGAGCATATCTTGAACTGTTTAGGGCTGGACTGGAACGACATTCATTCCTCTCCCATTCTGGTTTCGGATTTTCTTAATACCAACGGATTCATTGATCTGGTCTGACCCCGTCAGACCAGATGGGAATTAGCAACAACAACAACAACAAATGTGGTTTCAAAGTATTTTACAGGAAAACAATCTTTTTTGACTTCTATTAATTTCATGCTTATGACAACCAAAAAGAAATGGAAATTATTGTGAAAAAACTGAATCTTACCATGTGGTTTTCAGGCCGAAGTATACCGACCACATGATAAAACTTCGACCAAATCATTAAATTTTTAGATATAGTTAGATACTGAAAAAACAAATCCCTTTTATCCATATTTTAAGGCAAAATAGCGTATTCATAAACGATTAGCTAAAAAGTTTCAGAACTTTGGTGAAAAAATTATCACGCAGCCAAAAGATTATGTATTTTAAATTACATATGAAAGTTATATGTTCCAGATTATATATCAAAATTATCTTTTTACAGATTACAATGTTAATTCTTCTCTTAAAGAATTTTGTTTGTGTGATCGGACCGTCAAAGTAATCTCCCCGAAATATCTTCCGTAAACCTGTAGTTTGGCGAGTTTTAAAAAAATCGCCACGGGACGGGCTATTCTAAGATCCACCGAATACTTTTAATTGGGTATAATATGAAAAAAACACAACTACTTCCACTTCGAAAATTTTACTAGGAATAACATTTACCTTTTAGTTTAATTAATAAGCTGAGTTTTAAATATGTTTACTAAATTCATAAACTTAAATAAAACGACAAAATAAATTATTTCAAAAGGAACTAGATAAATACAATTCCAACCTGCCGAGTAACGACTTATAACAACACACTTCATTTAATGTTTACTTGTTGCTAGAAATCAGGTTCGCAGAAAATGCTGTTTACTAGTTAAATTTAGTAGGAATAACACNTTTGATGTTATAAATATTTTATGAGTGAAAGGTAATTCAAAAATTTTATATTTCATACATTAAACCATCATTTCTTCTACAGAATTATTTCAAAGGACTATGTTTTTGAATTAAGCTTAAAAAATAAATTTGAAGAAATGCCTTACTTGATTAGATAGCAATGTCAGTTGCATAAAGTGGTATAAGTCATAAAATTGTCCTTTCTACACATTAAACTTTTTATAAATTTTCGAATTGTTAAACTATTAAATCAGACAGCTTGTTTTTATTCTCATTCGATTTAGTGTTTACATAGATAATGATACCGCACTTGCCTAGCTAGCATGTTACATAGTAAATATATATAAATAAACTATGCTTTTACAGGGTGCGGAGCCAAATCTTTCAACAAAAAATAAGCAACTTTTAAGAACATTTTAGGCACTCAAAAAATATTTTTAAGCACTATGTAAATTGACAAAATGCAAAATAAATCTCAGACTTCACATGATCATCATAAAATAACTAGAAATTGACAAAGAACTCTTTTCTTGATTATATTAGCCATTAAGAAATGATCAAGAGATTTTTCGGTTCGATTTCAGAGGGTGAAAAATAAAGCCTGAAATTGAGAATATATGGCAAAATGCAGCAGAGTTGCACATGAGAAAGCAAGGATCTCACCGAAACCAGCTCACTAGACGCACATGCGGACTCGCAAGTACTTCACCAAAACTGTAAAATGATTGGCGCTTTCATACGCTATGGACTGACGGTACGTTGAAACTGATCGTGGTTGAATGAATTCTGAAAACGTGAAATAGAAAAATGTGAAAAACACGTTTTTCCATAATACGTGGCGAAAATCGACATTCCCTTTCATAAATTTCATTTTCGAAAAGGGAAAATAAAGCACCTTTTAAAAACACCCATTAAGAAAAGCACCTTTAAAGGCCTTTAAAAAATGAAAATTGAAAATAAGCACCTTTAAGCACTTTTCAAAAACGCTACGCACCATGTTTTATACCTTAGTCACTCAAATCAAGATAAAAAAAATTGTCAAAATTCTAGATAGTATTTAAGTCCATCCCCCTTTCACCCCCTTATCCTTTTAGAGACGCAGCATGTATTTAAGTCCATCTCCCTTTCACTCCCTTATCCTTTCAGGGACGCAGCATGAAATTCAATGATATCTTAATATCATCTCATAATTTGAGGTAGAAATCATAATTCTTTTTATACTATGCTACTTCACTATTGGGGAAATAAAGTTTTTTAGAATTTTAATTTGCTGCTGAAAAAAAGACTTAACACAAATACAAATGTAAAAAATTAAATCAAAATCAATCAATATTCTACAGCGACTGTGATTTCTTTTTCCTCCCTTTACGAACATCGTTCAGAAACTATGATATAATAAAATTTGATAAAATAAAATATGAGCCAAAAGTAAAGATAAATAACAAAATATGGTAACCCAATTACATGCAACCGTTCAGGCAATTAAGCAACCCTTTCAGCAACTCCGAACGGAGGAATTGCGCTTAGAGTTTCACTTACACTTGCAGCTACACTTGCAGTTGCACATATTTTTCTCTCGTGTGATAGAGGCATAAGATCCACCGAATATTTTTAATTGGGTATAATATGAAAAAAACACAACTACTTCCACTTCGAAAATTTTACTAGGAATAATATTTACCTTTTAGTTTAATTAATAAGCTGAGTTTTAAATATGTTTACTAAATTCATAAACTTAAATAAAACGACAAAATAAATTATTTCAAAAGGAACTAAGTAAATACAATTCTAACCTGCCGAGTAACGACTTATAACAACACACTTCATTTAATGTTTACTTGTTGCTAGAAATCAGGTTCGCAGAAAATGCTGTTTACTAGTTGAATTTAGTAGGAATAATAGGACCTGTGACGTAGGCTATAGTATACCCAATTGAAAGTTGGCACTTATTGCTTTGTTGATTGTTAAAAATGATCATGATACGACATTAACTAACTACAATCATGTATCTTGGCAGTTATATGATACTCACCACTATGACACGCTACGTGAACGCGATATGTAGTAAATATTACAACATGAAATCGCGTCGTAAACTGACACGAACTGTTACAAACGAACACCTTTTAGATAAAGTCCACATTTGGTCACCTCTTTTTGGTCATCTCTTTTAGGATTTGGTCTGGTAGAATGTTTATATGCTATACAGTTTTTCAAAATATGGCAATTGTATCGGATTCAATTGAATATGGTTTTTAATGATGCAAAAACCGGTATTACCTATTCTGCGTTAGGACTAAAAGATGTTGCGTACTCGATAAAGCAAAATAAAAGGTGTTAAAAACTAAGTATGACTCAATAACAAAAGTCAGGTTTTTGAGTTATGGAACCAGTATTTAACATTAACTCTACAAGAAAGGTTTATTGAAAGGTTAATCTGTTAAATTTTCTGATAATATGTATAACGTACACAGTATTAAATATGAAATGAAATATGAATACGTACAATTTTATAATTATAATATGAAAACGTAATATGAATCATCATTTGAAAACGTACAAAGTTTGATTATATGAAAACGTAATATGAATAATGAAATGAAAACGTACAAAATATAAAAAAGTATTTAATACAAAAGCACAAAAAATAGGAGCTATTTCTTCCAGCTATTTTTATTCTCCAGTGCCAGCGCTATGTTTTACTTTTATCTAAGTAGCAGACGGATAAAAACGTTTAAAAAAACCATATTCGTGTATTGTAACTGCTGTTATTGAATAAGTTGAATAAACAAGATAACTCCTCAAATGGTTCATTTTGCCTAGCATAGATGAAAATATCAAAGAATCGATATAAATTATTCGCTATCATAAACCTCTATTCAAAGCAATTGGAGCTTGAAAATTTTATTTGAGTGAATATTGGAATAACAATCAAGTTTATCGTAAAAGCTATTTCAAAAGTAGTTTAAGTTTTTTTACAGCAATACAAAGTAACATTGGAAGCTTAAAGATTTAAACAGACTTAGGATAAATAAATTATATTCATTGCTTTCTAGAGATCCAATATTTTTACTTACATAGAAGAACGAAATTTTAAATTTATTTGAAATTTTTTGGAGGGTTATTTTACTTCTGATGCTTCATTGATTGTGTCATACGAGTAATTCGTAGTATACGTTGTATATCTAGCAAAATAATAAAGAAAAAAAATATTGAATAAGAAGGAAGTATATGTTTTATAAATATCTAAAAACCTACCGAAATAAATATCGATAATCTCATATAAAAAAACGACATTCCTATATAAAGAAAGATTTACAGTTTTTAGTAATATAGTTTTTTAATACGTAAACGAGTTTTGCGATTAAGTTTTCATGTTGCAAAGCTGATGTAAATGTAACTACAAATTAAGTTTAGGCATTCTTTGAAAAAATGCAGTTTGTCTAATTTTGAAAAAAGAATGTGCAATGGTAACATCTTATTTAAAAAATATGTTTAAATAAGGATTTACAAGCGCTATTGAAAATGATAATAAATACTTTTTGAAATTTATTTCATTCCTTTTTATCATGCATGTCGTATTATTGTCTATTTAGCTGAGTGGCTAACATATATCAAAATAAGCTATTTTAATGTCGTTAAAATGTGGATTCAATTTCGTTTTTCCTCACAACTTCTGAAGATAATTGGCTTAGGAATGAATTGTAAAGCTGTTATTATTGATAAAATGTCTATATATTATGCCTATAATATTAGAATATAATGTTAGTGAGAGCTTAATTTGAGCAATGATACGTAGGAAACAGGTATCAACTGAAAATATTTATTTGATGTAAATAAAAATAGAATGGAAATTACGAATGAATGACATGAGCGTCTAATCGACGCGGTGTTTGTAAACAGACTGATCAGATGAGTCTCGGCGATGGTGTTGCCAGATTCAGTGTCTGAAAGTTTCGGTAGAGTTGAGTGATATTCTCACATATAATAGAATACAACATGAGTAAATCATACAAATAAAGTGAATCATATAAAGCTTTGGCGCAAGATCTATGTATTAATTACAACGTGTCTAAAACTAGGTTGAAATTAAAATAACTAGGTTAAAATGAATAAAACTTGGTTATAAAAACTGATGTTTTCGAAATTGCTAAAAAGTAAAATAGTTTGCATTTAAAAGGAAATTATTAAATTTAAATCTAAAGTCTTGAAGACAAGCAAAGATAATTTTAATTGGTTTGTCACTGATTAAAACTGACTAAATTGGGTAATCACAGCAAATAAGGCGTCTTCTTTGAAATTTGAATATTTTGCACTATGTGAGAAGGAGTTGAATGGTGAATTGAGTGATCCAAAGAAGGAGATGCTGCGAGAAACAGTACATTAATGCAAATTAAAAGGTAAAATGCATTCAACAATTTTATCTTTAATAAAATACATGATGGTAATAAAATGATAAATAGAAAGACAGGTACATTTAAAATGTAATAAAATCAGAAGAAAACAATATAAAATACCAATTTCGCTTAGAAATGCGAAAATGGTAGGAGCACTGTACGAGAAAATACACAAATGTGAAAGGTAATTTTAAGGTAGAGCATGTTGAAGCAGATTCATTTAAGGGATGGTGTTTGTGCGTTACGCTACTCGTGTGTGATTGCATCTTTACATTCAAGGACTCAATCATAATGGTTCGAGGGGGAGACTTCAAATATGCTAATTAATAAGGGCAAACGATATTTCAAGTTATGAAATCAGATACAAAAACGTACTTTCTCTGAATAAGCATACCTTTTTTTTTGACGCATTCGCATTTCTGCCCTCCAAATTATGGAAGGGGGTATCCGCAATCTGGAAAATATGGTCCCCAATAGGGTCCAAAGCTTAGACCCTTTAATGTGTTCATTATACTTTTTGAGTATTTCTTCATATCTCGATAATTTCTTAAGCGAATAAAAAAAAATTGGCACAGAATTATAAAATTCGTTTATCCAAAACCAAAAATTATTCCATGTAAAAAAATGGATTTTAGTAAATATTTAATTTTTTTAATTATTTTATTTGATAATAGTCGAAAAAATTTTATATTGTAAAGTATGCAATTTTTTGTGTCTTTTTTAAGTATGGCAAAATACAAAATTTGAGCAAAATCGGTATGAATACGAATGCTAAATGTACGACATTTTTAAAATTCGATTTCTTAACTATTCAACCGATTTTGCTCAAATTTTGTATTTTGCCATGTAAAATTACAATCCTTAAAATTGATGTAAAAATTTGTATACATTACAATTCAAGCGTTTATTGACTGTTATTAAATAAAAAAATACTTATTAAAAGTTATATTTGCATGGAATTATCTCTGAATAAACGAGTTTTGTAATTGTGGTGCAAAGTTTTTTTCAATTCGTTTTAAAAGCTCTTGAGATATGGTGTAATATTTAAAAATTAAATAAACATCATGGGTTCCAAACTTTGGATCGCTCTCCTCACTAAACTTTAGGGACCATATTTGCGACTACTTCCTATACTTCGGGGGTCGGAAATCAGAATCCGTCGAAAAATAGTTATGTTTATTCGAAGAAAGTGTATTTTTGTGTTCGATTTTGTACTTTAATATATCGTCTGCTCTAATTATTTAGAATATTTGAGGTCACTCCATCGTGAAGATTTCATTATTAGACCAAAAGATATTTAAGGTGGTCCGTTTTTTACTTTCCTCGATGTACATAAAAGTTTACTAATACCAATTATTGTTTATCAAAATCTTTCTCGGGGTCTATTTACCCATATGCATGTTAAAAGTTAAATGAGTAAAATATTTCTCATTCTATTAAATCTGTTCCTTATTTAAGTTATTCAAAATATGCTACTATACCCATATAATTGGGTTTGACTGTCCAATTTTGCACTATATACATTATAAAATTTTTTTGACTGTACAACCTAAATAGTTTCTCTCGTATGAATGTTATATTTTCGCAAATCAAATAACTTTATATTTTGCAAAAGCAAAAATTTTTTAGATACTTCATACATTTCTCGAAAAATTTTCCACCTTTTTGAAAACCTGACAATGCTTTTCAATGCAAACAAAATTGAATTATTCAATTTGAAAAGTGATGTATCGTATTTCGTTCGAAAATAAGGTTTTCTTATAAATCTCATGTTTTGACTACAAAGCAGTTTTCGTTCTCAGCCTTCGATGGTTCATTTCCATATTTATAAAATGATTTTAACGGATTTAAATCTTATTCTCTGTGTGGAATTTAAAAGAAACTTAACAATGTTTTATTTTAAAAATTCTTTAGACCTATAAATGATCTACAGAAATATTTAAGTGTTCATTTGTTAATACGAGCTCTGAATCTCGTAATCTAGAGCTTAGTTAGATAACTCTACTATTTCCTCTTTAGATATATAGTTAAAATTTTGCAAAAAAACACAAAATCAATTTTGTTTCTTATTGAACAAGTTAATTTGACTCCGTAGCTAATTCACTCATCGAAGAAGTAGATATAAAAAAAAATTGTTTTGGTACACTAAAATAGCTTTAAAAGTAATTATTTTTCTTGAATTAACAAAGATATGACTTAAAGTAGGTATTAGTAATAGTGTTGTAGTTGTTGTTTCTAATGTAACTCGCCAATTCAGCAAGCCTGCTTGCTAAAACTAAGCTTATTTACGAAGGAGGGTGCGTTTCTTGTTTCCCAGTGGCGCCATCTATGACCAAGGATACGATTTCAGGCACATAAACGTCACAATCAGTTCATAAGGTGGACTCATTCATATATCTCCGCAGATCGATATTTTCATCGATATCGCATTCATTTATTCATCCGCAGATCGATATTTTGACCTGAACCAGAGAGTGATCAATCTCCAATTCAGTACCCCAAGAGGCATCATTTGCTATGGGAAAATAGAGGACTTTGTGACAAGACAGATTTAACGTGCACCAGTCACCATTTGCTACTTCGGCCGATGGGGATCGAACTCAAGATCTCTTGGATATGGGCACAACGCCTTACCTACCAGGCGATCCCGGACTTAGTAGTAGCAGAAGCAATAGCAATAATAGAACAATGCTATAAACAATTTTATAAACTAAGTCTGTGAAAAAAATCACAGGAAAATTGTGTATTATAATTATATGCGTGTGTTGTGAAGTAAACATAACAGGCAAAAATGGAAAATTTTTTTACCAAGAAACTGCTTCTCGTAACTTAAATAATTTTCTAGAAAAAATTTTAAAATTATGATAATTTTGGTAACAACAAATTAAGTTCGACAAAAGATTTAATTTATATAGTTAACTTCGAATACTTTACTTAATGTTATTAAAGGAAATAATTTGACAAAATTGTTTTGCTATGAAATGTTTAAATTTAATAGTAATATAGTATATGGCGTCGAACTTTTAATGGCAAGTTAACAATGATATATTTCACATAAATAATTTCATTAAGGATTGGTTCCCCATGTAATTTCTGTTAGCAGAGCTGCTTTTAAGAAATTGTATTTAGTTTATGGAAAGCGATCCTTATATACACAGGAAAAATTTAAAATTATTTGGCTTTGCAATGTTTGAAATTTATCGGAATTATGTGACCTATGGTGTTAGATTTGTAAGAAAGTTTTTCAAAGATATTTAACAAAAATAATTTTAAGAATTGGTTATTTTTCTATGTAATTGCGATTGGCAAAACAACTTCTCTTTATAAAGAAGTTACAAATCACGAAAATCACATGTACACGGAAATCGTGTTTACTTGAAAAAGGCAACAACAGATAACAACAGATGATTGTCCTAAGATAAAAACAAAATAAGATAAATCTCTCTCTGTGTGTGTATATATATATATGAATATATATATATATACANTAGATATATATATATATATATATATATATACAAATAATAAACTAATATAGAATAGAAAACTATTAATGGAAAAACCCAAAAGTCTTTCTCAAGACACATCTTTTGGTATAATTTAATGCGATATTTCTGAATAAAGAACAATTACCCTAAGATAAAATTTTTTCTTTATATGTGTCTATATCTCTAAAAAGATCAGTTGAAAAAGAGTATGAAATAAAAGAAAGCAGAAACCAAACTTACTGGCGTGTAGGAGGATGTGGATTATGCTTAAAAGTGAAATACTAATTCAACAGTTAACAGATTTCGCGAAAAAGCAAAATCTTCAAAATTGTGCTTATAACTTGAATCGAATAAAATAAAATTAAAATATATATATATGTATATAGATATATATATATAAAGGATTAAGTGTAGATACACAAAAATTCTTTCATTCTTTGAATTAATAAAGTTATTTACAAATGATGAAAAAAATTTCAAGGGTAAAACTTATTATTTCTAAACTAAAATTCTTCCAACTATTTTGAATAATCTTTTTCAAGAAAAAAAAAGAAATCTGTACGCTCGAAAAATTCTTCCATCTTAATGTGTTAAGATAAAATTGGTCCGAGAGAGGAGTATGTCATTCAACTTCAAAAAACTATTTCATCAAATGACGGGACATCAAAGAGCAACGGAAAACCTATTACTCCCTCGCAACAGAAAAGGAGTAAATTTGTTTTTGAGCGCAGGATTTATCCTGATCTTTTTTCTTTTCTTTCTTTTTTTTCGTAACTGAACCTCTCTCTCCCTTCTTTCTTGTACAATATTCTCTCAAGTTTGGTAATCTAATGCAGAAGAGCTTTATTATTATTTGAGAGAGAGGAGTCTCCTTTTTAAAGAAAGTGTTTTGAATAATATCAGAAGCAGGTTATAAAGAATCTAATCCTCCTTAAATTAAAAGAAACATTAAATACTAAGAATATTGAATAGAAAAAAATAATGGAAAACAAAATATGTGCTTTATATTTTCATGAATTTAAATGGTGCAAATATTTTGATTAATAGAATTGAATACTGCTTTAATACTACTATTCAAAAACCCACATGTTGATCAGGAATTATATACACAAGAATTATATAGGAAAGAAGAGCCGCTAATGCAATGAAGGTGCGTTACATGCTCACAAAACATAAAACTGAACAATACGAATCGGGTCACAAGTAATGTTTATTTTTAACACAAATGGGAGTTTGTACAACATTTTTGTTTAAGAAGGTTTAATACATGTAATGTGGGCGCATCAATCGACAAATGTTCGTTAGAAAGCAAGTTTATATGAATTTTTGTGGGAGTGCAGTGCGTTTAAATTGTGTTTGCAATGAATGACATATATTCACATTTATACTTTTAAACTATTCAGAATATATTTATACTTATAAACATTCTAATTCGGACACCCATAAGGGAAACGGGGGCATGCGAGCATGAAGTACAGCGAAACCTACTTACAATTGAAAATCATTCAAATTTCTCACAGAAAGATACGATTCAAATATATGTTATACACCCTAAATATTTGGTCATTAAGTATGAAATGTCCGATTACCTGAAGCCTCAAGTTTGATACCAGATGTCTCCGACTAATGGTGTCTGTTTGGTGGTTCAGTGCGGGTGTTATACTCTATAGTTTTATGAGACCTGACCAATCGATAACGGGGGACTTCTACTGTGAACAGTTAGAAGAAATGCTGAGGCAGCTGCAAATTAAGCGGCCGAGATTGATCAACAGGGACTGACCAATCCTGCTGCAGGACAACGCTCGACCACACATTGCAAGATCGACGTTAAACTACAGGAACTGGGCCTGGAAACCTTTTGTCACCCACCGTACTCGCCAGATCTCGCGCCAACTCATTATCATTTTTTCCGAGCTTTGGACAATTTTTTGCAAGGAAAAATATTTAATACCCAACATGCGGTGGAAAATCCATTTCGGGATTTCATCACCAGCTGCTCTCCAGATTTTTTCGCTACCGGAATTAATAAGCTATCTTTAAAATGGCAATGTTGTATTGACAGTTTAGGTGCATATTTTGATTAATTATTTTATTTCTTGCCCGAGATATAATTAAAACCTAACTTTCGGCCTCAAATAGGACGTTTCATGCTTAATAACCTGATATTAGAAATGGTAAGGGAGTTGCCATGGATAGGAGGCGCTATTTTTTGTCAGCTGTTGAGGCAGTCAAGGCCTTCAATAGGCTGTTGCGCTGACAAAGAGGAAGATATGTTATACAATTCTATCTCCATATCTTTCAGTTACTGATGTGATTTCAATATATACATGTTTTTATAACATTAAAAAAATAGAGAATACATTTTACCGTTGAAAATAAATTTTATTCCTAAAAGTTATTTTTTTACCTCTTTGTTAAATGCATAATTTTTCTTTCTATATAAAATTTAATCTTTGATTTTTTTGTTTCTTTGCCCCCAAAACCAAAAAAAAAAATAATAAATATTAAAATTTGCAAATAATATTTATTTGTTAAATTCAGTGTGGAGTACAGTGGGAAAATAAATTGGCGGAGTGGGGGGGGGGAGAAATCACTGGATTACTTTATAGTTCTAATACAGGGTATAATTCATAAGTTCACTGGTTAATTTATTGATTTAAGTGCAAAATCCAGAAAAGATTATATTGTCGTGCTAAAAAATAAAGAAAGACAACACATTTTTCCAAGACGTGCTTTTCTTTTAAATTTCTTTCTCTATTCAATTATTCCATCCGGGACACAGTAGAAATTTCAGAATAAATTGACAACAACTCAGAAAAAAAGTCGTTAACACATGGGAAAAATAATTTGAATTTTCGAAGTTGGAGTAATTCCTTTTCTTTTTCCATGTGTCAAATGTACAAGTACAAAGTCATCATATTTTAAAACTACTAAGAGTTTTCTAAATGTATCTCTTCTTATTAATTTAAGACATTTTCTAAGTACAAATTTGAATATTAAAATAAACTATTTTTACTTCATTTAAATAATTATATTTTAAGCGAGGGAAAAGAAAAATAAATCATTAAATCAAAATAACATTTTGCTTCGATCTCCTACACGAAGTTTGCGAGACGATATCGGGAAAATGTTATATAATTTCTAGTTCAAATATTAAAGACAGTTCTGACTAAAGCAGAAAGTCATTAAAAACCTAATTAATCTTCGAGCAATTAAGACCAAGACTTTCTGCTAAAGTTTAAAGAAGTAAAATTATTGGATTCTTAAGATCATTTTAAAAGTTTTATCAACTGGGAAGGAGATGACTTCAGAATCAATGCATATGTTTCGCATACTTGAGAGTTTATAATAGCACTGAAGAGGGATGAATTTTTTCAGTTTTAATTATCGAACGAGGAAAATTAAAATAACTTTCACTTTCAGAGTATGAATCTTTTCCTGAAACATTATAAACGATTTTAACGATCTCTCAAGCTCTGCTCTGTTTACAAAAATGTTTTATAAATTTCCATCTAGGAATTTCGCTAGGAAAATGTTATTACGAATATTTTCAATTACCTAATAGTAGTATTTGTTATGTTTATAAGAATTTTGTTGCAAGTTTATTTTTACTTTTACATATTAAGAGTTACGATCAAAGATGGCTCAGCGGTTAAGGTACTTAGCTGTCACTGTGAAAAACTGGGGTTGGGTCGTTGGTGACGGCTTGAAGCTCGTCGAGCTTCAGATCGATGGGTACCATCTTGATTCTGAAATAAAGGCACTCGGTATGTAATGCTGTTATGTCATGCACGTGGTTACGAAAAGACCTGACTCACTATCGACTGTTACGGGTATGCTTTTGCTTTATTAAAATTTGCAGTTGTATCTGATATGAAGACCAAACGTTTCCACAACAAATTATGTCAGATGGATTGAATGTTGGGTTTAGTGTTCAATGCTGCCTGCTGCAAAGGTCCAAAAAAGGGCACACTGAGCCAAACACTCATTTTTAAAAACAGATTAAACGCTAAAGTAAGGCACATGTATGAAATCAGATACGATAATGAAATCTCTAAAACAAATATGTATTCAAAAGGTATAAGTATAAGGTATAAGTATAAGGTATAAGTATAAGGTATAAGTATAAGATATAAGTATAAGATATAAGTATAAGGTATAAGTATAAGGTATAAGTATAAGGTATAAGTATAAGGTATAAGTATAAGATATAAGTATAATGTATAAGTATAAGGTATAAGTATAAGGTATAAGTATAAGGTATGAGTATAAGGTATAAGTATAAGGTATAAGTATAAGGTATAAGTATAAGGTATAAGTATAAGGTATAAGTATAAGGTAGAAGTAAAAGTATAATGGATAAATAAGTGTCTGATTAACGTATGTGATGAAAACAGAAGCACTTTAAAACTTTCATTTCGTTGCAGACCCTAAGGTGCAAAGTAAAAAGAATATTGTTATCCAATTGACATTTCAAGTAATATAATACATTTTTCGTAATGTCAATATGGACAGGCCATGGAAGATGAATCTCCTACTACTTGCTTAATCAAAAGCCGAATCAAAAGTACTATTTAATTGGAATGCAGGAGAGATCCATTATAGGCACGTTGTCGAAAAAGGTCTGCCAAAAGTAAAGCCAATTCAGCCAATCTCACAATATCTCATATTAATATCTATATATATATTTCTCTTACACGGCGACAAAAAAAAAGAATCATTACAACTCACCGAATAGCAACTCTAGAAAATCGACCAATGATTGCCGCTAAAAATGTCACATGCCAAATTTAGTTGAGATGGCTCAACATATAGCGCTTTTAAAAACGGAAACTGAAATAACCAGAGAGAGCATAAGCTAGGCAGAAGTGAGTAGTCTTTGTCGATAGATCTCTATTTTAGTATTTCGTCCATAGATATAAAGGCAGTATATTAGTCCCTGATTTCGTCGAAAGCACTTTTTTTCACGTATCACGTATATTACGAATTTATTTGACGATTTTTGATTTGTATCACGAATTTATTTGTTTTACTAGAATTTATTTGTTTATGCAGGTTTTTCCATTGCAATTCACTTATTTCAATTTTTAATAGNATAATAGATTTGTCTACAACGCTTCGGCCATGATTTTAAAGCCCGCAAAATGATTTCCTGGGGGATTTTCTTCACCTCTTCTCTAATAGCTCTTTGAAGGCCTCTCAATGTAGAAAATCTTTTCTTATTCAGTTTGTTTTTCAGATGTCCCCATAGGAAATAGTCGCTTGGTGAAGCATCAGGACTGTTTGAAATCTATTGTTCTGGTCTCAGGAATTGCACTTGCTGATTTGTTAGGAATTTCTGGGTGACCTTAGATGCATGCGATGGGGTAGAGTACTGATGGAACACAGCATCACCATTAGGGTACAATCTGTCGTAATCATAATTAAGAAAGGGTTTTAATATCTTCTGTATGTTATACTCAGAATTTATTTTGGCTCCAGGTTTCACAAACCGAGGTTTGGTCACACCATGGGTGGATAAGTCCATCCAAACCATTACGCCTTTGGGATGAGGCACCGTGATTGATGTTGTCAAGTCTTGCCTGTTCTGCCCACGGCTAAGATATTTAACTTTAGATTTAGCATTGGTATCTGATAGATAGATCCAAGCTTCATCAGTTGTGATGAACTTTCGCCATCAGTCCTTACGGAGAAGCTTGTAGAGGGGCCATGAACGTTGCCTCCTAATCTGCACCGATCTCTCTTTTAAATGATGACATTTAGGTTTTTTATGGCATTTTTTTCTTCAACTTTTGTTTTAAATGATAGCTTACAACTTGCTGACTCACGTTAAGAGCTTTAGCCATGCTTGCCTGTGTTGGTGGATCCGGTTTTGATGTCATCTTATCAAGCTTCTGCAAATCTGATTTCTTCAATTTGCTTGGCCGTCCACTTCTTTTTGGTTTTGCATTATTTTGCATTAATCCGAGTCTTGAATTCTTGATGCGACTGATATGGCTGAGTGAAATCGCAATACCTTTATTTTTAAAATGGGTTTGTATAATCCTGTGGCTCCATCGAAGTTCTAAAAATGCTTTTACTTGACCAATTAGCTTTTTGTCAAATTTCTTCAAAGGTATTTTTGTGATTTTATGAAATAGCATTGCAATTGAAAGTCTAATAGTAGAGCTTTAGATCAGTATGCTATACATGTAAAAAGGTTTTAAAACTTTAGTGGTAGATAACCACAAAAGTGATCCCTATACTTTTTTGTTACCCTGTACTTGCTTAATCAAAAGCCGAATCAAAAGTACTATTTAATTGGAATGCAGGAGAGATTCATTATAGGCACGTTGTCGGAAAAGGTCTGCCAAAAGTAAAGCCAACTCAGCCAATCTCACGATATCTCACATTAATATTTAAATAATTTGGCTAAAGATTTAAGGCCAAAATGTTCGTTCGAAATTAGAGTAAATCATACTGATATATGCCAATGTTCAAGGTGGTTGAAAAAACGAAAGGTAAAAAAAATAGATGTTGATACTCATTTGTCATGACGTTGAATAATAATTAGTTATACACTTGCATTGAAATAACAGGTAATATAAAAAAAAATTAGAGTGAATTCCAACTTTGGTCAATAAAGAAAGTTTTTATTTTATATTACTAGTTTATGCAAAATTGAAACTATGAATAGTCCTCCTATATATCTTATAAAAGAGAAATTTTTTTCTTCCATATAAAACTAAAATTAATTAATTAAATTTAATTAATGAATTAGTATTTGTAAGACGGTATTAACATCAAGTGTTATCCACTACATGTTAAAAAAATGCATTTGAACTTGAGTGGATGAATAAAATGTATTTTACAAACGATTGAAAATTTGAACAAGATATATAAATAAATAGGGAGAGCTTGAATTAATAATAAGAATTGAAAAAGTTAGCCGTTACATTTATTTAGAAGAGAAATATATGAATTCTCTCCTTATATAATATCATTAAAATTAATTAACTGATTTAAAATTAATTAACTTGTTACTCATTTAATATAATTCAATGCTTTGTAACTTTCGGAAATATATATTTTAGTGAAAGCAGCTTATTAAATAAAAATTTTTAACGGAAAAGATGTGAAATAAACATAGGTGATATGTAATGGCGACTAATGAAAGACAAGCCAGGATTTGATATCAAGATTCCGTATATCAGAACGTGGGAATCTATGCGATTATTATACGTTGAATACTTCTCATACTTCATAACACATTCCACAGATAGAGTGAAGAGGTATTTCAGAAGTGGAAGTTTCAATCTCCTTCGGGCTTAATATGCTCTGATTGATGCTGTGCTGGAATGCGATTGAGATAAAGTGGGGAGGACAAGTTCAGTCCGAAGTCATAAGGGCAATTCAACTTAGTTTCCTTAAGTACATGTAGTATAGAGAATGTGTATTCATAATAACACCTTATTAATTTAGAATGAAAAATATTACGCTGCAGTTTTTGTTTCAGATATTAGTATCATGAGAAATAATTAAAATATAAAATTTATGAAAATATTATAAATGTTATTAAATATTGGAAATACAGGGAATGGAGCGCTTTCCTACCAATGAGGTGATCAGGTTCGAATCTCAGTGATGGTTGGTCGATATAAATACGCACCTACCACAGTGTTGATGTAATATATCCCCAGTTTTAGATCATGGGTCCCCTTGCCGTCATGCTAACCATGGGAGGCTCCTGTTTATTTCCTTTCCAAGCAACGCATTTACGGGTTAGTTCCATCAAAAAAATCTCCATGAACGCTAGTTTCTCTCGTTGCTTGATTGCGGAGTTCCCTTGTCTCCTGAATTCAATTTAAAATTACAAGTCTATGGAGATAAATATTTTAGTCGTAAACTCAGAATCGGGTCGGTTGTGCAATGCAGGTTATTAAATACAATACAGTAATAATTCTTTAAAGCTGGCATTCGAACTCGATTTTTTTTTACTCAATTTGTAGTTCTATCAAGATAATTTTTAATATTACGGTATAAAATACCGGAAATCAAGATGTCAGTACTTTTCCTGCGGATTCAATATAACTGAGAAAATAAAACTGTCTTTAGTGCAACGCAGTCCTTACTAAGATTTGAAACTGAGCAACGTGCTCCACAAGTTAACACACTAACCTCGGTACCATCCCGTCATACAGTATTGATGGTTTAAAAAGAACTATGCTTGATAATAAACAGTCGTTAGATTATAGTGGATGAGAAGAAAGCTATCGCGGTCGCTTTCAGTCATTAGTCTGGAGTACTTTCTCCTTATTTACTGTAAAAGAAGAATAAGAGAAAGACTAAAATTATTAATATTTATTTCAAAAGTTACCTGAGTTTTTCTGAAGTGAACTCATAAAAAGTTTAACGAGAAAATAAACCGATGCATATTTTTCTAAATTCTTACATAGATATTCGATATATAGGGAAAACACTTCTTACTCAAAATAACATATTTAACTTAAGGCAAAAAAACCATGGACAAAAACAAATATGATCAAAAAAGGAATTCAATACTGAATCTCGAACTTTTTTTATTCTGAAAAAATAAAGAAAACAAAAAAAATGCTAAAAAAAAGTATAATTGGGTATAATTCAATCGATAATGTCAAATATGAATATTTTTGCTATTACCACCTGGAAGTTTCTTTTATTACAGAAATGTATAAACACCTGCTTTAAAAAGAAAGTTGCTATATATATTTTTTATTCAAAACTAATACGGGTATAATTTATACATACTTTTTGGATACATTTCTGTATACCTCCTTACTTCATTTTAAATACATAGTAATATACTTGATCATATCCAAACTAAAGACGTTATAGTAGACTTGGATATCTTAATTCTCTAGCATATTTTAAGCAAAAATACAATTTATGGTTCAAATAAAAACAAAAAGCAAAAATAAGAACAAACAAAATACAAATTTTTCCTGTTAACATAAATTTAAGAAACTTTATAGCCTACTTCATTTTTACTAAACGGAGTTTTTTAATTTTGTTTAATAATCTAAACAATTTTTTTAAAATCGTCAATATTCTTTCGATGTAATTTTTTTTAAAATTACACTGGAAAATATTTTTTTGTCACATTTATACAATTACTTGATTTTGCTTGATTTATGTATGAGAATTTCAAATCTGAAATTTGTATTGCTTCTAATACTGCAGATTTTCTTAAAAGTTTCATTTTTTTTGTCTAGTTTTTGTCTAAATCTATAAGTTTTAAAACGTTATATATAACAGGTGGTCACGTAAACGTTGCGACAAACAAATGTTGCCACTTAGGGCACATTTTCGGGATTCAAACTGCATTGGAACTCTTGCCTGAAAATATCGTCGTACGCGGCTAGTGGCTCTTCCCTAATATGAACTGCTCAAAAGCGCGCGAAGAAACAGTTTATAATAAGGAAGAGACCCAGTGGCGTGCGACGACATTTTCTGGCCTGAGTTATTATGTCCGAAACTGTCTTAATGCAGAAGATGTGCCCTAACTCCCCTAGAAAATTGTCGCAACATTTACGAGACCACCTGTTATCTGCATGTTTTCAAACTTGTACATTTTGGCAAAAATTTTTAAAAATAATTTGTAGCACGGAGAAAAAAAACCTATTGCAGCAAAAATCTAAGCGATACGAAAGTATCTAAGATCTGGTAAAAAATCTCATGCAACAGAAAAAAATTATATTATTTATTATCATTATTATAAGTTATTCATTTATTAGTATTAATTTATTAGTGTTTCAAAATATGCCGTACAAAACAAAATGATTTCAGAAATTTTTATAATAATTTTTTAATCAAATAACTTTTCAAACTATTTTTTTTATTTGATTATTTTAAACAAAAATTTAACTTTTAAAATTTCCTGATTTGTTACGAAAAATAACTTTAGAGGAACTCCACATTAAAGAAATTTCACTGTGTTAACTCAATAGAAAAGGATTTCAGCAATAGTGGAAAAATTTCGCCATTTATTTTTCTTGATGCCAGATTTCAAGAAACATTTCATGTCAGAGTTTTTCGATCGGAAATCAGATAAGAGGTGTTCAAAACACCCTTTCTTTGTAGGCTTATTTCGAAATAAAGTATTTGTCTGCTAGAATAGAGAAATGGGAATCGATAAGATTCAAAAGTAACAAGTTTCTTCCAAGCCATAGACTTAAAATTTTGTTCTATAGTTGAGCAAGCAATTCTACGAGAATCTATATTTTTCTAAAGACACCCTTTTGCTGAACTGAAACTTTAACTTTATTTATAAAAACTAACTTCGTTGATTCTGTGTGTAATGTTCGGTAAAGATTTTCCGCCTGGTAATCTTTACCGAATTCTGACTGGGTTTTTTTGTTTGAATTTTTTCTTATTAAGTTTTAACAGCATCCACCTTCAAAGCGAAGTAAAGTGGCCTTGAAAATAATGTTGGATTATAATACAACACATAGTTAAGATATAGTTTAACTCTGTATAGGTTATAACTATTTACAAAAATTGAAAATAATAATTAGATTCAAATTTTATAAATGCAAGAAATTTAAATTAGACGAAAATTAAGTTCTTTTATTATTATTTTAACTAGATTTAACTACTGAAGATGTTTGAAAAAACTTTTTTTGATGTTTATTATATTCAAATAGAAGCTTATTATTGATAAGATCACAAAGCGAAAAATAATTGTATGAACTTAAAAATGCCATCAGACGATTAAGTCGATATTTATTTGATCGAACGTACTTGCCACGATCAAAACAATCTTGGTTCTAAGTACTGTGGGTGAATAGCAAAAAATTTTCCGAAAATTTTTTTTGATCTAAAGTTTAAGCCAATGCCAATTACAAATCTAAACACCATCTTTACACCATCACTGAAACTTTAAAATGCTAAATTTGCGGAGTTATTACTTTACAGACTATCGTTTTTCTCCGCTTTTCCAATGTTTATAATGATATCGATTAGAATATTAAATAAATCCTATAAAACAATCCACTCATCAATCCTAGGTTTCAGCGCTAAAGCTTAGTACTTACCAAGCTTTTGTGGTAAAACATTGGATTTTCAAACATCTTCCGGTAAAAGTTCGAAATGAGAGATATTTTTTTAATAAATCCCAAAACCATTGAAATCTCTTTAGTTATCGAAACATTGAGAATTATTTCAGATTTTTCTCATGGGATCTAATTTGTAGAACGGCAGAAATATTGAATTATTATTATTTTTTAAGAATCTTATAACTCTTTTAAAAATAATTGTAAAACAGTTCCATGAACATAATCTTAAATCATACCTTAGATTGTTCACATATACAATTTATATTTTCAATTCCATAAAGTAAAATGCGTTTTAACCTTTTTGAGACGCATTGTATGCAATGTATGGTATTCTTTTGATAAAAACGGCCATTGGTGATCGTCAAAATTTTGTCGCCAAATTAAACACCAAGCCTAGTACAATCAATCAGTAAAAAATGGCTTTTTTATTTTCATTTTTAATAAAATGATTTGTCAAGTAATGTTAATGCCACTGCCGGGTATATCCTTAACTGATGTTTTCTTAAAGTGAAATGACAGTGCCCGGTACACGAAACACTGAATTTTTAAGGATAAATGCCATTGTTCTGTTCAAGGTTACTGCGATTTGGCGATTTTTTTTTATGAACCCCTTAACCTATATATATATAT
>NC_092211.1:81593772-81600562 GCF_043381705.1 Parasteatoda tepidariorum
ATATATATATATATATATCCTGGCAATATGCAAAGTTGAAAAAATATTTTTGGATTCTAATATTAATTGAAAATCACGCAAAAAAAATAATTTTAAAAGACATATGGAAGGGGATAATAGGCTCTCATCTTTTTATTTTAATATGGTCGTAATTTAATTAGAAAACTAAATCCTAAAACATAGAATGACTAAATTCATAACTATGATACGAATATTTTATAAAAATTCAATGTCTAATTCTTACAAACATTTCCAATTTTCAACTAGAAAACAAAAGAAACGAATCTGATATTTTTTTTTAACATCCAGCAAACGTGTATTTGAATCTTTATTTACGTTCTTCATATTCTACCTGACTCACTCCAAAGAAGTATATCGGCAGTTATGAACACCTGGTCGTGTCACATGATGTCGTCCACCCCAGTAATGTATTGGCAAAGCATCTAAACAAGATTTTCAGATTATCAGAAATAGAAATCTTGTTCTGGTGTAAGAAAACATCCGAAAGTGACACTGCATTGCTTGATCTATCATCTTGCAATTCGCTTCCGTGATTTTAAAGTTCTCTAGAAAATTTTAGCAACAGGAAATTTTGATGTATATTCTTACAGTTCATATTTATTTGAAATTTTACACTGTAAAACAAATCAAAATAAATAAAATGAAATTCACTTAGCTAAATTTTAAAATTTCGTTTCAGCTTAATATTAAAAGCTTAGAATAGGATTTTTTTATTAATGCTTACCATGCATACAAGGTTAGGAATTTTGAAATATGTAGACAAATTTTTTATACACGTATTCAATGAATTTAATTAATGGGGTAAAGAAAAATCTTTATTTAATAAAGAAAAATGGTGGATTTTTTTTAAAAAATTAATAAAAGAAAATCTTGTTTTTTTATCTTTGTTGCTTTCCTTTTTCATTTCAATGTTTGAAATTTGTTTAGTTTTTCATGATGGTATTTACGTTAATCAACACAAAAATATTCTTAATTCAATAGGTTAATAGTTGATCGAATATTTTTTTATCATTACATACCGTATATAAGGTTAGAAATTTTAAAATATGTAGACTAATTTTTAGGATAAAAAAATATATACGTTATCAATCAAATTAATTAACGGGGTAAAAAAAAAACTTAAATTTGTAAAAAATTGCGTAAAGAATATTTTTTTCCAAAAATTATGTCTTGATTATCTTTGAGTTAGAAATTCCGCAATTTAAAATTTCTTCAGTTTTTAATCATGGTATTTATGAGCTAATTAACGCAAAAATAAATATTTTAAATTCCATAACCATCTTAATATCAATAATCCTATTTCAAATGAAAAAAAAAATCTTTTTATTCTTTAGTTCATAAATTACAACACAATTAAAAAAGATGAAAAATACGTTTTTTAAATTGAACAAAACAAAGAGACTTTTATTTTCATTTTTCTCAGGATTAAAACCAGAAACATCACTTTCAAAAGAAACGGGAGAAATTTTCGGCGATAATTATTACAAAAGTGATGCTTTAAGTGCATCAATTTATTATGTTTCAACATGAAAAGCATAGTTTTAACAAATTTTATTACAATATATAATTTTCTTCTATTTATTTTTTATGTCAGTTTGTTTTTTTAGTTAGATTGATGTTAAAATAATTTTGTTTTGCTACTTATTAGGAAACAGTTTCAATTTCAACAGGTTTCAATCTCATCAAGGTTTGATCAAATTTCAATTGAGCTGTTGAAGATTGAACCTGGATGTTGCGATCAGAAAATAATCCAAAGTTGAATTTTTTGCAGGAACTATATCAAATTAATATCGTAACAGTAGATCAAGTGAAATAATAGTTGCATTTAATTTGATATAGAACATACAACGTTTTTAGTATGTGTGCTAAAAATCTTCATTAAATCAGATCCACTAAATGCACAGAATTAAAAAAGCGATTATGATTTAATGGTCAAATTTTAACATGCTAAGATCCGTTTCTAATCATTCGAGGGCCCTATACTTTTTCTAATATCTAAGGGACGAAATCAAACACAAAAACGTACTTTTCCTGAATAATCATGCTTTTTTTCATGAATTTGAATTTACGATGCTCAAAATATGGAAAATAACCGTAATCCAGAAAATATGTTTCCATTAAATTGACCCGCAGAGCCAATTGATCTGCAAAATTCTAATTTTTCTATTGGAAAATAATCATTCTAAATTAAAGTTGAAAAATAAATTGAGAAACAATTTTCTAATTAAATTTAAAAAATTCTAATTAAATTCTATTCAATTCTAATTTTTCTATTGAAAAATAATCATTCTAAATTAAATTTGATTAATAAATTGAAACAATCATTCCAATTAAATTTAAGAAATTCTAATTAAATTATAATTTTTCTATTGAAAAATAATCACTCTAAATTAAATTTGAGAAAAAAATTGATAGACATACATTCTAATTAAATTTGAAAAATTCTAATTAAATTCTATTACTTTCTAATTTTTCCATTGCGAAATAATCATTCTGAATTAAATTGGAGAAATAAATTGATTGAAGATCATTCTAACTAAATTTGAAAATTTCTAATTATATTTTTTTAAATTCTATGAAATTCTAATTCTTCTATCGAAAAAAATTAATAAATCTAAAATAAATTTGAGAAATAAATTGAAGAAATAAAAAAAATTTCTTTATTTTTAAAAATAGGAAAAAAATATTCCGGATAATTAGGAAAAGCAAAAAAAAAATATCATACGTAAAATATGATTTTACGAATCATCATTTCGAAAGTTCAGAGAAAAAAAATTTAACTTTTTTCAAAGGAAATAATCCTTGTCAAGCTTCCGACAAAACAAAATTTACCAAAGATCTTCTAACACGAAACATCTATTCCAAAATAAAATTCCACTATTATAGTACTGATTTAATCTACACTGACACAAATTGAATTCAGTTTGGAATCTGGCTGAAAAAAAGTTTCCGATTTTCTTATTTTAGTTTGAAAAAGGTAAATTTCGTTATTCCAGTGGAGCTTTTGGCAATGTTTTACTTTCGCCAAACTTATCAGTTTAAGAATACTATAGTTTATATGCTTTGAACTGAATTTTTAAAGATGTTTCAATTTGTAACGTAAATTAATATTAAAACTCATAAAGAATGTCTCGAAACTGTTAAATGTGGATTACAAAACGCATAACTTATGAAAGTTGAAAGTTTTTTTTTTTCAAATACAAAACATTTTGGAACAATGAAAAAAAAAAACTTTTTTAAGCAAAATTTTAGACTTGCTTATGAAATCAAAACTACTTGTCCAAGTAACTATATAACAGTGAAACTAATTTCAATAACACCGTGTGTTTTAAGAAAATGATCGAGGAAAGAACTGAGGGGATTTAATCTTATATTATGTCATTAGACTATGTCAACCTTCATCTATCAAAAGGTCCCTCAAGATAAAATCAAGTTAACATGTTTCATATACTAGTGAATTGGTATTAAATATTTATAGTGGTAGTTACACCACAGAACTTAAGAAAAAGGAATGAGTTAGGGTGTTTGCTAAAGAAAACATGCTTTACTTTGAACAAATTTCAAGATTACTTACAAAGTTATTCAAAAGGTACAGCAGCTTATCAAGAAAACCTATAAATCATTGATTTCAAACAACCAACAAAGCGACACACTCAATGGACAGAACTAACCGAAACCTAATTAAATTAAATTGAATGTAGAGTTTAATGGCACAAGATCAAAAAAGAGGACATTCCGCGCCGAACACATGCATTGGGTTGATTACAGCTGATTGATCGATTATAACATCTTGATTATAACTTAGCTTAAGCGTTTTCAAAGTAACTATTAAATTTTAGTAAACATAATGCCATATCAAGCAAATATCTGCGATAACCCATTTGAACTCGATGGTATAGGACTGAAAAAAAGACTACCTCTATAAAACAAAATGAGTGGAATTTATCGGCGTGTACACTGTTAGAATTTTTTTTCTAATATTTCTGTAAAATAACCAGCAACAGTCTGTCCATCCAATCAACCGCAGAGTTTACAGTGAGGAACATTTTTTTACCTTTACAATTTTAAAACCGTTTATAACTAGTATGGTTAAAAAATCATAAATAAAAGATTATACGGTTTTTAACCATTTACGACTAGCATGGTTTCAAAATCATAAAAAAAGTATTCAGCTGAACATTGGAGATAGTTTAGCATCTTTTAGTGCTGCCATCTATGTGGGAATGAGAATGTCGTATTCTAATAGTACAGTGTAAGAAAACTGGAAACTCTTCATGCGCTTAAGGGAATAGAGAAAATATTCTGCGGTCAGCATTGAGACTCGAACCCCCACTCTGTTGGTGATGAGATTGGCAAATTGCCCATCTTGGCAATAATATATACCCAATTGCAAGGAACTAAGTCACTTTATTAGGTGGGGCAAGTTTGTGCCATAAAATTCCGGTTTTTTAACCGTATTAAGTGAAGGCAATTTATAAAAAATTTTTGTGACAGATTACAGTTTGAATAACATCTTATTTAGGATTATTTGACTGTTTTGTTTGAATATGGTAATATAACAATTAAATAAGCTGTTATTTAACTATTTTTTCCTTGAAATTTCTAACAGTGTGCAATAAAGAGCCACTGAAGAGCAATATGTAAGGAACTCAACAATTGCGTGCATAATTTCTTTTAAAAAGCCCGTATGGCCAGGATATAAATTAATTCAGAGGTACCTCCGATAAGTTTAATCCACAGTAATAATCAGATCAAACCCGTTATGCAAATCTTCGAGACGAAACCAGCACATGAAGTGTATTAATCCAAGTTGGTCCATTCTAGATAGGACGCCGATTGCGGAACGGGAACTTCCAAAGAAGCACCCGAATGGACGAGAGTCTTGACTAAATAATCGGCGAAGCTTTACAGTGAACATCAAGAACCCCCACATTCACAGAAAGGAGATTGTTCAGGGCTATCACTCAACAAATTACCACGTTCTCACAGTACTCGAAACCACTATTAAAACTCTTGTTACACCAAAAAAAAACAATCCAACACACTGTTTTAAAATCATAAAAAGGTACAGCAAAATATATGCATTAAATCAAGTAAAAGGGTGGACACACTAAAATAGTGCAAAGGTAAATGAATTCACAAATGAAAAAACTTTGATAAAAATGGTTAGATGTATATTATTAAAAATTGCAAAAATGCATAGAAATACTAAGTTGATAGAATGATGGGTTTCATCTCATAAGTCTTTTATACATAATATGGAATTGCTGAAAAAGATAAGTTAAATGCTGCTTAGGTAGCCACTTTATTAACGTCACACTAGAGCTGCACAATGGGCTATTGGCGACGGTCTGGGAAACAGCCTTGTGGATGATCCGAAGACAAGCCACCGCAATTTTGATCCTCTGCAGAGGGGATGACCTCCCTGCTTTGGTAGCCTGACTACCAGCTCGAAGTTGAGCACTTTACGGTAGAACAGTTTAACGAGGACCGATACTGATCTCCCTCGGTCCCTGCGCAGGCTGATCAAAGTGATCACCCAACCGCTTATTGACCTCAGCCAGTGATACTTGACTTCGGTGCTCAACTGGGAACTATGTCCTTTCGATCAGTCCACTGAGGGACTAAATGCTAGTTAAAACAAGGGCGAATAATTAAAATATAATGAATAGAAAGTAAAACACTGCGAGTATTGCAACAAACACATAAGTAAATATTTCAATTGAAAGTGTTTGATATGCACCATAAAACTATATTGTGTTAATAAGGTAAGGCGATATTTACTTGCGAACTTTATTATTAATTTCAAAATTTGGTGAAACAAAACTACTAGTTTATTTCCAGAACTCCGTAGAACGTACGTCATTCTGTGTACGTCATTACTATGTCATTCTGTTTTTCTACAAGTGATTTTCCAAATCGTCGGTTATCCATGTGACACTTGGTACATAAAATAATAATTTGGTGACACGGGACATCAAAAATCATGACTTTTTCAAAACTGTAAAGAAAAGATACTTTTCTATGTGGTATCAACATTTTCATTAATATATTTCTCATTGATGTTTTTAACAAAACAAAAATAAGACTAATACAACTAATAAAAGTACTTATAAGAGATCCAAATGAAAAAGGTCTAGATAATTAAAAAAACGAAAATTATATTCATGATTTCGTCAAAGTTTGATGAGCGATGACAAAAACAAGATCTAAAAATTGAGAATAAAAATTCTAAGGCATACGTACATTTCGGTAATAAAATCAATAATAAACTTGAAATTCATGACTGCATAAATAAAAAGGTACAAAATGGAAAGAAAACAGTATTTGCAAGTAAGATTACTAAGAAGTCATTTCAAGAAAATGTACCCTTATGAAAAAATCGAGGTATAAATGAGGTATAAACGAGGTATATTTTAAAGGTATAAAGGAGGTTGTTGTTTAAATACGTCGTAAAGGTTGAAAAGGGTGCAAATGAATACCTCAAAATCAACCTCAAATATACCTTAAATATACCTCCAGAGGTAAATATGCTTCAGCCTGAAGTATATTTTTTTACACTTGTGGAAGTATTTATCCTGGAAGTACAACAACCTACGGTGTGTCATTTTGCACTTCAGGTTATTATAAATCAACCTCAGGGGTATTTTGTTCGACTTCAGGTAATTGTTTTTCAACCTCAGGTATATAATTTTATGCTTGTAGAGGTATATATTTATCAACCTGTGGTGTATCGTTTTACACTTCTGGTTGTTATAAATCAACCTCA
>NC_092211.1:81600867-81606239 GCF_043381705.1 Parasteatoda tepidariorum
GGTTATGTCAAGGTACGTCTCTTGTGAATATCAATTGATTGTTTCTCTTCTGAAATTACATTATGACGCATTCACATACATTATTAATACAAATACATTTTCCTGGGCGAGACGATGAGGCAACCACAAGCACTTCCACTGGTTCAAGAGGTCCTCGAGGGAAAAATGCACAATATTACCGTGATTACAGAGCACGGAAGCGAGCTGAGCAGGAAGAAGAGTCGTTGAATAGAGCTAGTGATCCTTCTACGACTGCTGATTCTTCTACAATTAACGTCGCAGGTTGCGAAGTTTAACTTCTTCCGCGCGAAGGGACTCCACGCACTATTTTTTTTTTTTTTTTGACGCTTAAGATAAAAGAGACAATGCTTGCATTTTCACATTGCTACATATTTTCTTCACAATTTGTAGTAAATATCAATTGAAAATTCTTTAAATTCTCACATATTTCTAAATAAAACCAAACAATTAATAAAATTTACCAATAATTTCCATATTAGTTTTACATAAGGAAAATAAATAAAAAAAATTCAATTTTAAAGGTTACTTGTTAAATAAGAAAAACTGTTTCCAAAAGAAGGTTATTAGAAAATAATATTTTAAATACCAAGTTTCTAAATAACAAATGAAACACTTGTTTTAATCAAATATAAACAATGTGAAAAGAGTGATGTTTTATTTTATGTAAGCATTAACATATAAAATTTTTGTTATCAGAAAAGACATTTAAATACTATATTTTTGTTCAAAAATAAACATTTTTTTAAATAGGAATTTGAAAAACTCTTAAAATTTGTTTCGTTTATCTTACGCATTTTATGCAAATATATTTAAACAACAAGAAACCTCGCTTCCTCCTTATATTCAAAGGAATCGTTTTGTGCATTCTGAATAATTCATTGAATTTTTATGATTTTATTTTCAAAAGACCCCAAGCTTATCAAAAATAATGCAAAGGATTTTGAAATTCAAATTACAAATAAAATAAAGCAGATATTTCAGGCATTTTTTTAAAATAATTTATTAGCTTCCTACATTCTATAAACCTCATTATATGGTATTAAAATTCATTGCTTAAGCTTCCTGATTTTTAGATACTTTATTTTAAAATACAAGGGAAAATATATATTGTCAAATTCATGTATTTAGTATTATGTGCTAAAATTATTTCTATTTTATGAATTTTATTTCTCAAATGTATGGTAAAAATCTATATGAATAATGAATTAAGTTTCCTTGATTTATCATTCAGCGTTTCTATAAACCTTTGAAATAAAGTATTCCAAGGCAGGTAAAATCGCCAACAATGCAGGGCTGTTATGACAGCTAAACAACTGTGATTATTTATAGTTAGAGCACAAATATAAGGTACACATGAATTAATATACATTTCGCAATGATATTTTTTTTGGGCCAAAGTTACAACGGCTACTAGTCAGAAAGTCGCCAGTTGGCATTGTTTTTTGTGTTATTTATTTCTTGTTGGCACCTTTCCAGCATTGAATTGAAACCGACTTGGTCCAGTTAAGATGGATAACAAACAAAAATGTTATATCATATTTTCCGATTTGGTGAAAAATAAAAACAATGCTCATTTGTTATCACATAACTTTATTGTTTTGCCTGCGTCACAAGGAACCTGGGGAGAATTGTTTCTCCTCAGAAATTATCTGACAGAATTTAGGAGAAATCTATGATCTATTTTTTTCATCAAAAGCAATTTAAAAGAATTGATGCAAATCATGAATTGTTTGCAAGTCCTGAATTCTGATGCTGCAACAAATTAATAAATCGTTTCTTTACTGACAAAAACTTGGTTAGCGATTTTTTATTACTGTAATTTTTAGGAAGGTAATAATGTAATTATTTCTGCTGAATTTTGTTAATTTATGGTAAAAATTTTAAAGTGAACAAAAACTTTGAAAAAAATTAATGCGAAATATCAGATTAAGATTCTAGATTAATGCGAAATATCAGAAAGATGTGCATAAAAAAATTAGTATTTTATTTAAGGTCTTTAGCCTAAACATGATTGTAACTTTGTAATTTATTACGATAATTTATTCAAAAACTATTGCATTTATTATATTTTTAGTAATAAAGCTTATTAAGCAAGTTAATAGTTTTTTTTTTAAATATAGACATATGAAGCTCTATTGGAATAGCCAGCATATTCTGAATTCAATCTGGATACTTGCAATAAAAAGTTCAAATATTTCTTACGAACTCTCTTTTTTATATCATACGATTTGCAACCACATCATTAAAATTCTATAGATATGATAGTTTACAAATTACCAACAATGAACAGTGCGCAAAAAAAGCATCATTCGGAGTAACTTTTGATTTAACGATTGGATTTTCACATTCTAAAACTCAATCTTTGTGAATTGAGAGAGTGATTTCAAATATACTAATCAATTTTTGTAGATGATATTTTAAATTACGAACTCAGATACAAAACTTACCTCCTCTGAATAAGCCTTAGTTTTTGACTAATTAAGACTCCTGGCCCCTAAAATATAGGGGGTATCCGCAATCTGGGGAATAAAGGTCCTAGTATTTTGGTCAGAAGGGTGGAAGAAAGCTTGGATCCCCATAATGCAATTTTTGTGTCATTTTTTTAGAGCTCTTTAAGCTGATTAAAAATTTTTACACTCAATTGCAAAATTTATTTATCGAAAGATAATTCCATTAAAAAATATTTTTTCATAATTAATAGTTTTTTTATTGTTTTATTTATCATTAGTCAAAACTTTTGAACTGTAAGTTATAAAAATTTTTTCATCACTTTAAAGAAAGTAATTTCATATTGCAAAATACAAAATTTAAACAAAAGAAGTAGAATGTTTTTCAGAATTCAAATTTTAAAAGAGTCAGATATTTAAAATTCGATTTCCATTTTATTTGTATTATTTCACGGTATAACTCGCANGTATGCGCAACCATTGCGTTCACCAAACCCATGTTTATCAAAAAGGCTATGAAACTTTTGAGAAATGTTTTTAAGAGAAACGCCTAGCAGAGATCACTGTTTCTTACTCATCTTAAAATAATAAAGTTGAGGATTCTAAAAGCATCCAGTTTTAAAATTCTGAATTGAAAAGTTTTGTTAGACCAAATAAGATTTTTAACGCTTACCGCCGTTGATTTCTATATCACGATAAGCACTTGGTCACAAGTTACAGCAGGCATTGAACTTCATGTAAAGTACCGCAAGTGTTGCTCATTCTGCGTTGTCTGGTGCGCACCTTGTGACCTTTGTGGGATTCAAACCAGCAGCCATTGGCTTCGCAGTCAGGTATGGTAACCGCTCGGCCATCTGGCTGACCGATAACAAGTTGTTACTGCTTAAAGATAAATATAATCTTTGTAAGAAGTAAGTTTTTGTTAGAATTTCGAAGTAAATGCACCTAACTGAAACACAGTTGTGAGAATTTTTTCATTTATGTATATATAATATTGACATACTCGCTTTTTGCATATATTACCTGCATGATATAATATATATCAGTATTATCTGAACACATTAACAACAAGAATACACAACAATTAAAATACGTGAACATCAGTGAACTAAATGACTATAAAATAAATTTGGACTGAATGCTAGCAATTAAAAGAAAACTAACCAATCACAATTAAGAACATTTAATTGAAACATTGGAAGTCAAATTTTTGGTAAATTGTTTCAAATAATTTTAAGAAAGCATGACTGGATTTAGATTTTATAAATTTCAACATTTAAGTTGTTGACATATAACCATGAACAAGGTTCTATAGTTTTATAAAACTTTAACTAATGTTGGTTTTTCCGTACAGCGTTTTTAAATTCTAACTTGAAAAATGCCAGGAAGGGATGAAAAATGCCAAGCGGTATCAAAATTTTAAACATTTTCTGTATTTAAAACATGCAGTTAAAGTACTTAATCCGATGGCACAAAATATATATTTGATTTAAGCATTATCTTTTATTTCACGGATTTTTACAATGATTGATTACGTTTTATTTCAAATGAGTTTTTACTTTAGACAAATTCCATTTGGTGGGAAAATAATAAGGGATCGAACAATGATCACCACATATGAAAGTTCCATTAATCATTTTCAGACAAATTCTTTTAAATAAAAGATTTTGATGCGATCAGCAAGATAAGTTCCTCTTGATGAAATCTTTCTTGAGATTAAACTTAGTTTTAACTTCAAGTAAAAGCTCAAGAAAAATTTCCTCTTAAATCATTCATCAATTTTTACATTTCTTCATACATAAATCTAAAATAAAATGAAAGAAAGTTTTATGTTTATCCCGCATTGAAGAATGCTATAAATTATAAGTTTTGCTATTAAATGTCCATTTTTATTAATTTGGCTGGATGAATTGAGATTTTAATAGCACGACAGCTGGTATCGGAAATACTGTGCGAATATACTAAGCATTAAACAGATTTACTGTACCACTAAACGATGGGGCGAAACGATATAAGTAGGATAAAACACTATGCTATTTACTAAGCAACGTAGAAAAAAGCAAAACATTATGAGAAAACCAATAGCAAGACACTGTTAAGGTAGGGCCCTTAGGTAGGTATGTTAAGGTAGGTAATATACACTGTTAAGGTAGGTATTTACCTAAAAAATAAACTTATAATAACTATTTATTCTCACTTATTTTACACGTGAAAAACCAATGTATATGACTATAAGCACTTATTTTCATTTTCATATATCTCAAAGTAAATAGATCCAAAATAATGTAATATCCTAATTTTTCTGTAAAACTAAAAGAAGAAAAGAAGAAATAAGAAAAATAACGCAGTATCATTGCAATATTTTAATGAAACTCAAGTATAATATGAAGCATTCTTATTAGTTACTGGCCATCTTTGACGACAAGCTTGAACACCTTTCAAAATTATCTTAAACAAGATATAAACTTTAATGGTAACTAAGCCGAATGTGCATTCGACTCGTTATGAATACTATTTGAATATTCTAGTTCTTCAACCCCTCCTCTGATCCTAAAACCTTAATCAGTATTGAAACAACATAATAAAAGATGTTTTCAACATACTTTCATTTCAATTTTTAATTATTTTCAATAGATGGCAGCGAAATCGTCAAAGTTCTCTATGCATTTAATTTAAATAATGACTAAAAATCTGTCAGGCAACCGTTAAAACACACAAACCATGGTACGTATAAATTTTGAATATTTCAGCTTAATAGGCAGCAGTACAGTAATAAAATTATTTCTATCTCTGTCGTAAGATAAAATCGAAAAAAATCATTCGCAATATTTTATTACGAGATGTACTACTTCCTCACGCACCTCTGTAGCCATAACTTAAGTATCGTATAATATAGTTACAACG
>NC_092211.1:81606832-81640276 GCF_043381705.1 Parasteatoda tepidariorum
ATCTCGGGATAGACACGCTAACCGTGGGAGGTTCTCGTGGTCTTCCTCTCCATGTAACGCAAATGCGGATTAGTTCCATCGATAAGTCTTCCACAAAGGCGAATTTCTCCCAATACTTGATCCAGGATTTCTCTTATCTTCTGGATTGGGTTCAGAATTACAAGGCTATGGAGTTGAACATTAGTAGTCTTTTTAATATTTAAGTATAGATGGAGCCATTAGAATAAAAAGCATGTGCATGATATTATTTATTTATTATGTAATAATTAGCACGTGTATAGTCAGTACCATTTCCACCCAGAGAAAGTTATAATAACATTACGAGGGGCAGAAATAATTATTTAATAACTGTCAAAGGTTAAGGGAAAAATATATCGATGAAGCTGTAGGATGATATCGATATCAAATCCTTTTCATTTATACTCGTGTTCAGAATATAAAAGTTTAACTTATTAACACATATCTAACCAAGCATTCGTGGGTCAGTGGTTATGATATCCAACTACTGACCCACGAAGGCTTTTTGATTGGCGTGAGTTCGATCCTCAGTCTTAATTATATTTAATAAATAATAATAAAACAGAATTAAATATTAAAATAGATTTAAAGTTATTTTATTTCTAACATTCTCACATAGATGGCGCCACTAGAGATAAAGCATGTGTATGATACTTATTATGCAATAAAAGATGACGTCATTACTTCATAATATACAATATCTCACCAAAAATAACAAAGTTTCTAAGTATTGCCATCTAAACAAGTAAAATAATATTAATAAGTGTTGCCACCCTCAAAAAAGTAATAAATGAAAATAGTATCAAAAAACGAAACTATATTGAAAACAGAAACCGAGACTAAAAATATTTTAGGCTTAAGAAAAAAAGAAATAAGCTCCCCATGACGTTGCAGACGAAGTTTCGATTTCAGGCGGGCAGAAATAAGCCTCTTCCGGTTGGAGCAGAAATAAGCTCCGGTTGACTTTCCATGATGACGTCACTTCCGCCGCACGAAGTGGGGCTATTACTACTGACGTCAGGGATTATTCTATGAGGATTATGGGTCCTAATGTGCCTCGTGAAAACATTGTTCCTGGGCGAGAAACCATGAAAACCTGGGCGAGCACATTGTTATAGATGGAGGGTGGTCATAATGTAATGGCGCTCACCCAAATACGAGAATTGGCATAAAATATTATGAAAAAAGAATTTAATTAAATATGAAAGCGAATTAATGGGATTAAAAAGTGTGGAGTTATAGCATAACAAAAGGCTTTCATTTTTCAAAATAAAGCTTTTTCATAAATTTTCCTCATAGCATAATTTTATTTGAAAACTTGACAAAATATTAGCAATAATTTGCGAACAAGATATCTTAAATTATCTTTTCTCCTTTACGTATTGAAAAAGGAATAACAAAAACTATTGAGATAAAAGCGCAAAATCTAGTGAAAAGAAGAAAAAAAACTTGAAGCTTATATGAATTCACATTTGCAAAAGGATATCTCTCTAACTATTCCTATTGGATTCTTGAATACTCGATTCTTTTGTATTATCTTTCATAAAAATTGAACGGCCTTTGAAAGACAACGCGAGAAATAGGTTTCATGAATTATTCAAAACCGTTTTGAACAAACGCTTTTACAAACAGTCAAGCCCTCAGATGTAAAAATATGGGAGGTAAGAATCATCATTTTTAATTAACTTTGAAAGCTTTGTATTTTCTAGAAATAAGAATTAAATACAAGAAAATAACGTTGAAATATATTTGCGAAATAATTTAGTTTAAACTATAAGTTTAAAACAAATTGTTTTCACTATTAAAATATTTCACAGTAATGAGTCATAAAATAAAAACTATTATAAATCAGCTGAAACTCCTTTATTAAATTTTTCAAATTGCATTTGTTAAGATGGTTGCGGAAACTACAGAAAATATTTTCAATATTTTGTTTAATCTTGTTGAGAAAATATCTTGTTTATCCAAACAAGATAGTTAACAAGTCCATAACAAATGCAAGCATGTAGATCAATGACTTTTCACTTAAACAATTATTCTTTTGTTCATCTTAGAAAAGTTTAGTACAATATCATAGAAACGGGGAGCAGACACATAGCAGAAGTAAAACGGATTTAGTTAAAGACAAAAAGCAAAATATAGTTTTCGGACTATTCTGGCAGATTCCACTTAAAGTTTTCATACATAGTACTTTTTTACTAATTCCAAATTCAACAAGAGTATGCCAAAAAAATTACTTTTATATTAAAAATTCGTAAGCACAACTGCTGTTTTGGGTGCCCAACTTAATTTTTTATTACTTTTTTTTGTTCTCAACTGAGGTATTTGTTTTGCTGCACAAAATCTATTAAGCTTAGAGACTTATAATTACGAAAGTAAGTCGAAAAATATACAGAGATTGCAATGAAATAAAAAAGAAATCAATACTTATTTCGTGGATTATTAACTGTTGAACTTGTAGTAAAGAATTTATTATGGAACACTCTACAAGCAGTAGAATTGCAACCACAAAGTCGAAATTTGACTTGCAGAAAGGGTCGTGTCTATAAATTTAAAGAGTTTTTCCAAAATTCCTATTTGCTTTAAAGTATTGCAATTTTACGAGTTTTTTTGATGGAATATTTTAATTTTCCTTTCTTTGCGTTTTATTTGGTTTTGCTGTGGAATTTCTATAAAACAATCGAAATTACGAATTAATTGACTCTTGAACTTACGATGGGTCATTCAAAAATGTACGGTACAACAAAATCTAAACTTTTATTAATCAGTTAGTTATCAGTTATTAACTGTTATGAGTTATTTTATTAATGAGTTATTAACTGTCAAACTTAAAGTTAGGAATAATATGCTAGTTGTTAGATCAACTGAAATACATCCGTAATTTCGCATGCTGAAAGGGTTATTTTTATTTGTTAATTTCACGTGACGGTTTCTTCTTAAATGTACAATTTGTTCGAATGGTATTAGAACTTGAAGTGCTTTTTTCTTAGTTGTTTTGCTCTAAACATTGACTATTTATTCATTGTTGCAGAAATACTTATTTTTCTTTCTCGAAATGTTTATTTTATGAGCTCGTACTTCATTTGATATCAAAAGCAACTAGTTAAGATAGCGTCAGATATAATTCTTAACATTTACAATGAAAACTAAACAAAAAAAGGTACGTAACATAGGACAGATAAAAGAATAACCTATTTGAATCTTTTTTAGTTTGGCTAATGAATAAAATCACTTCCCAATTATTTCTAATTATTGAATCAAACATAAAATCCGTAATCCTTAGGTAAATGTTTTTCGTGTACAAACAATTATTTTTCAAACACAAGTAATTGTTCATTTCTTTACAATTAACATATTGACAAAATGTTCTTACATAAACTACAATCCTGTATATTTGTTAACGAAAAGTTTTTTTTTTTAATGGAAAATAGTGACTTGGAAGAAAAAAAAAAAAGAAAACAATTATGACAGTAAAATGATACTACCATCTATTATTTGGTATCTATGAAAATAGTCCAGAGGCCTCGGATATTTTTTTTAATAAAAGACAAGTCTCTGTGAAAAATTTTAAAAAAAAACTGATTAAAACTCATACTTCAAAAATAACTCAAATTCTACCAGTCTTATTATGAACAAAAAGGTAAAAGAATTTGCATGTTTTACGCCTGTAACAATAATGGAATTAGAAATATTCATATGCAGTTAGCCATTATATTTCATTTTATTTTAAAACAGTTCACGACTACTAATGTTCAACTCCATAGCCTTGTAATTCTGAACCCAATCCGGAAGACAAGAGAAATCCTGGATCAAGTACTTACTTACTCACTTATCCTCTACGTGCCTTTGGGCACTTAAGGCCTCTAGCATATCCCTCCAACGCATCCTGTTTCCAGCAATAGATCTTGCTTCCTCCCAGCCAGATATTCTACAATCTTTCAATTCGCCCAAAAACATAAGCTGGATGGTAAGTATGGGTCTTCCTCTTGTTCTTTTACCATCAGGGGCCCATGTAAGCGCAACATATGTAATTTTTTCTTTGGGCATTCTAAGAATATGTCCGAGCCAGCTCCATCTTCGTTTTTTAATTTCATCTTCTATTGTTTTTATTTTAGCTTTCTTTAATAGATTTTGTATGGATCAGGTATTAGGAGAAATTCGCCTTTGTGGAAGACTTATCGATGGAACTAACCCGCATTTGCGTTACATGGAGAGGAAGACCACGAGAACCTCCCACGGTTCGCCTGACGGCAAGGGGACTTTATCGCATGATCCGTCTACCACTGAGGATATTTCACGTCAGCTTTGTGGTCGGTGGAAGCCGGAAGCGGAGTTCGTGTCGACCAGCCATCACCGGGATTCAAACTCGGTTCACCTCATTGGAAGGCGGACGCTCTATCCCCATGAGCCATCGCGGCTCAGCCATTATATTTAACCGAAATAAATTTTGATAAACGCATGCATTTACAAACAACAAGATACGTGGAACAAAGTTTTTGCGGAGTATCTAATTCTCAGGCAATATTATAACTACAACGCTACAATATATTTTTGTGAGCAATTTATATATTCACAAGCTTAAGTAAGGCTAAAACATTTGTCAGAAGCATGTGTATTTACAATCAGAGCGGTAAATAGAGCACATGGTAGTGTGCATCATATATTTGCAGGCAACACAATAACTTAGCATGCTAGTAGGTAATTTTGCATTTTAAGGCAGCAAAACGATTAATAAATAAGTTTGGAAAACAGGATATATTTCAAAGCAACATAACCACTACAAATGCTAAGGTGCAGCTTGTAAATTTACAAGACAATGAATTATGTACGCAAATATTGACGTAAGGCGTGTATTCCTTGGGAGAACATGCATTAACGTTTAGTAATTGTATATGCTAAATTGTGTAAATTATAAAGTATCACTAAGGTACCTCGGGGTTGTGAGACCCGTGCTTATCGAAGTATGGCAAACGCCCTGGTGAAATTTAGCCATCAAGAGGTAAAAGACAAACCATTGTGCAGTATGTGTGTTCATGTGCATCAAGATAACTAAATTATATTCTGTTGAGTACATATTGAGCTTACATACCACAAGAGAGTTAAAAAACGTTTTTAGATACAACATGTGGGATAACTACAGCAGTAAAAATGCTTACAGGTAATGAAACAATTAAAAAAATATATTGACGAACAGTTTAGGATACTTCAACCAACAATAAACTGATGCTGGTGAGCTGCATATGTATTCATAGGCAGAAATAAGGAAATAAAAAAAAGAAACTTAAGGCAGACACTTACAAGGTTGCAAAAACAAAAGCTGGTGTATAACATATGTATTTATTGAGAATCGATAACTTCTTGATTATAGATTGTTTTGTGTGACTTTATCTACTCAAGTTGAGAGAAACTTAAAAAAACACTGTTGCCCTATCATTGGGGTATCTCGGGGTCATGAATTCCGTGATTACCTCAAGAAGGCATACCTCCTGAGGGTTTAGGAAAACCGTGAGTTGTTGTACGTTATGCACATTCACATGCAGCAATATTAGCAGTTTATTTATGTACAGGCAGAAATATAAACTAAATACATACTGAGGTGAACTTTATATTATGAATGAAGCAAAATAACTACAACATACATTTTTGAGAAGTTTTAGAATACACAGTCAGAAAAACAATTACTGGTCCTCAGTTTTGTATTTTCATGCTGCAGTGTAGCAAAATTTAGAGTTGGGCTGTCAAAAATAGCAACAATGTAACTAAAATTAACATCTAGCATATATTTGCAAAGAGTAAAATATCTACATCATATCTATACAGTTTAGATATTTACAGAGAACAGGATTATTAATTTAAAAGCTAATGGGCAACATATATATTTACTTCTATGAGTACATCTAAATAAGTTATTATAAAAGTTATCTATCGAGAATACGACAATAACCTGTACTTGCATTCCTCGATCTTATCTGCTAAAGTCGAACCTAGAATATTATAGTATACTATAGCCAGTGGTATAAACATATTTTAATTTCAGTTGATACGGATTTTAATCTTGTAGGAAATCAGTGATTATTATTTTAAATATAAAGTAGATATACATTTCAAACTAATGTTAGATGCTCCTAATTCCACTGTACCACGAGTTAAAAATTGAAAAAATGTATTTAAAAATGCAAACGCTCGATATAAATTGAAAGAACATAAAATAAATGAAGTTAAAATTATTAATAAATTTTAGCAACACATTTCAGCATTTAGCCAACACTAAAAATAGCAACACTCAAACAGCACTCAAAAGAAAAATCTTGAATCTGCGAAATTTCAAAAACTGTAAGCATTAATTTTTTACTTTAACAATTTTTCTTAATGCTGTTTGACAGTAAAATTTGTTTTCTTTTAATCATCTAAGTAAAAGCCAAGTATTTTTACATGCCGTGTTTATTAATTTTCAATGTTGGATTAACTAAAAAAATGGCCAAAAGACTAAAAATTAATCCTGTAAATAATTAACACGAAGTATTCATAATTACATTAAACCGTTACCTTTGAGAAAAATAAAATAATAAACTTTAGATAAAAACACTGATAATAAAGTTATTGAATTTAATATGAATATAAAGAATTGAATTCTTTATTTCTTAAAAGCTGTTGAAAAAGAATTAAAGAATAATCTAATTATGATTGATGCTGTGCTATTGTTTCAAAGTATTGAGTATGTGTTAAAAATGATTTATGAGGGGAAATTTCAGTTGCAAAGGATCATGTTACAAAAAATCCAGATAAGTCAGGGAGACGCTATTTCAGTTTTTCGTTCGTAATCTATTGCTTTTTGCAAAGCTCATCAGAATCAATAATTCTTTGTTATTATAATACAAAAAATGGTGCGTTCAACACGAAATAGAGATAGTTATTAAGCTTTATTACGACGTATTTCTTATCTTTTTGTTGAGTTTCATTACGACGCGTAATTTTTCTATATTTTTTCAACCACTTTTGTTCAATTGAAAATGAGCAATTTATGACAAAAGCTATACTTTTCATTCCGAGTTGTCAGAGAGTGAGATAAAAAGAAAATTATTTCGTAATTTTGCGAACACTTTTTATGTTTATCTCCATGGAAAAATCTGTAAAAGTGATTATCGCTGCGTGATATTTCGGAATGGAATAAAACAAAAAATAAGCAATTCTAATTTTTTTTTCCTAACAATTTAAAGCATTGATAATGCTTGTAATTTTTCTACTATCTTCTCTATAAACATGAAACTGTAAATATGGTATTGAAAAAAATGCGTGAAGTATTTAATTTTCAATTAAATCTTGTCAATATACTAAATTTGAAAATAATTTTTCTGTTATTGTATTATTTGAATAATTAAATATGTGCCTTGGTGACAATTTTATGTCATTCATCACGAAAATGGTAAAGTCAAAAACTCAAAATAAAGATTTTCTAAAAATTCCATATTTTTAATTTTTAAACTGTTTTTATTAGCCCCATTTATGATTGGCCACTTTACAAGCTACATTAGCTAAGACTACTACAATTTATAGTAAATATTTCTGAAACAAATTCACTTTTGAATACGGAGAAATTTTTTTTTTCATAATTAAGTAACATACATTATTATTCAACGTGTCATCAATTTTAAACATATAACTTACGGTAAACAAAAGTTTGGTATTGAAATATTTATTACTGTTTTGGTCAAAATATTAAAAAGAAAATTTAGAAACCCTTTTCCACAGTATTATTTTTTTAAAAACAAGGCACATGATGCTTTAAGAGTATAAATGGAAATTTAGTTTTGTGATATGTCTTAGATGTTTAATTTCTTTTCAACAAATTGATTTTTAGATTTCTTCAGACAATTTAAAGATAAAAAAAGTGCAATCTCCTTGAAATATAAGGTGTAAAATATCTGAAACATACAAGTTCGAAGCAAATTTGAGGTTGGTGGAATGCTTAATGTCATCTTGTTCGGAAACGTGTTCGACTACTTTTTTCTTCCAATCTTCAACCTCAACAAATAAAAAGGGAGGCCTTCACAGGTAGGTATTTCATTTACGTCATACTAGAGCTGCACAATGGGCTATTGGCGACAGTACGACTGTCTGGGTTGAGGATGATCCGAAGACAAGCCATCACAAATGATCCTCTGCAGAGGGGATGGTTCCTCCACTTTGGTAGCCCGATGACCTGAGAGCGAAGTCAAACACTTTATGGTAAAACAGTTTAACAAGGACCGATACCGCACGCCCTCGGTCCCTACGTCGGCTGATCAAAGTGGTCATCCATCTGCCTACTGGCCGCAGCCAGTGATGCTTGACTTCGGTGTTCTACTAGGAATCGGGTCTTTAGGATCAGTCCGATGTGGGACGAGGCCTTCATAGCAGACGAGAGGCCAAGATAGTCTGCCTGGCAGGGCGTAGGACCCATTATCGAGAGGTTGTGAGTTAGATCCCCATCGGTTGAAGACTCCCAGTGTAGGAAATGAGTACTGGTGCTCACTAAATCTGGCGGGGTCAGAAAATCTTCGAGGTTACCATAACAAATCAGATGTATCAATCATAGAGTATATCGATTTTTTCAAAGAATGCTTGGTTTCCCACCCCCTTAAAAAAAAGAAGGAAAAAAAACCTTCATAANTATATATATATATATATATATATATATATAAACTAAGAATGTAAAATATCCGAAGAAAAACCCGCTGGACATATACAGCATAAAGTGCATAAAAACATAATTTTTCAAGTTATTCAAAACTCAAACAAAATCGAATTCGTTTTACGTCGACAGAACTGTAACAAAAGATATTTCAAAAGACGCCTGAGAGACTGTTTATTGTTATTTTTCTTTTGTTGGCACTATTCCAGTCATGAGATATTTTCGGCACACTTTAACTGGACAACAAGTAATAAGATATTATATTTGAAATGACCAGCATACAAATTTCACGATAAATTAAAAAAGAAAACTCAAATAAAAGTAGTTTAATTGATTTCAACAGTTTATTATTTAATAAAAATTATGTTATTTGCTAAAACTAAATCCCTATTATATATACTAGAGATGCACACAAATGCTACGTATTTTAGTTACAGTAGTAAATTTAAATGAACCAATCTCATGCAAACGATGATCTGCTTTAGGGTTTTTGAGAAAATACTGCCCGGATAAAATCTTAAATGTATAGGTCTTACAATCTTTCATAAAATTCTCAAATTGCCCTTTAGTTACATTTAAAACAACTTTTCCCCTAAAGTACATTTTAAGCTAATTAAAGTGTTATATATAAATTTTTCAAGGTACAATTACAGATTTAAATAGAAGTTTCATTCTGAAATTAAAAATTTGATTGCTCTTAGTAGGATTTAAATCAGTGTATTGATAAGAACATTTAATTTATACGAAACTCTTATTTATCTGAGGAAGATAAACTGCCCTAAGATTTTTACATTCTACAGATAAATATGGATAGCCTAATCACAAAGCATCCTAGTTAAATGTTTGTGCTTTGAAATAAGTTTATAATACGGTTGGATTTTTTCTCTCCGTTAATTGTAATAACGATTACGTTTGCTCAATATGAAATTTTCGACCACTAATCCACTGTAAAGTTTTTTTAAGTTTCTCCTACTGTTCGCAGACACCTCCTAAACCACCAAAGACTGCTATGTGATCTCATAATGTTTTGCTTTGCTCGCATTGACGTTCAAACTATTTGGAGTGTTTTCTAGCGTAAATTCTTAAGAATTTATTTCACTTATAAAAATTTCTAAAACCAATTCTACTTTAAAAAATTTAAACTTTTAGTCAATAATAAGTTATTGAAATAAAAGTTTTTGAATTAAAATTAATGACATGCAATAGAATAACTTGCTGAAAAAAAACAATAATTATGTTTTCAAAAAACATGCATGACGGCACATTTCCAGCGCATTCTGTCAATGATATGTCATTCACACACACATAACTGGCAACTCTTTCATCTTCAATACTTTAAAAAGCGTGACTAATACCCATTTTTCAAGGAATAATAATGAGTGAAATTATCACTATGAAAACTGATTAAATAATCGAACACTTTCTTTTTATTTTATTAATTGGTATACATGCATGCTGGCTTGTGTACTCAATTGTATAAATTACGCTTGTAGGTCTTTGTCTAGTAGAAAGACAGTAAAATTCAGAGACGGATAAATCGAAGATACATCCGGGGTTACAGTTGGATTCGAACCCGCTACCTCCATGCTACCGAGAGTATGGTTGGTGACATCGCTCGGTCAGGGAGGCACAGCACACTTTTTTTTGCTGATATGAACTATTTGCTTACAACCTTTTAATTCTTCCCAACTTATAGCTTTAAGCAGTTTTCGATGTCTACTCGAGAAGAGAATTATTTTCGATATTTTTCGAGAATTATTTTGAGAAGAGAATGCAAATAAATGGGTATGGAGCCAATCAAAGTACAGCGCTGAGATCGGCAAACCGTATATAAGACAACGAGTGTCTAGCACAGTTCTAAGAACGGTTACTGCTGCTACAATGCCAGGTTATGCAGATTTAAGTGAGTTTGAACGTGGTGTTATAGTCGGCGCACGGGAGATGGGACATAGCATCTCCGAGATAGCAATGAAATTTGGATTTTCTCGTATGACCATTTCACGAGTATACCGTGAGTATTGGAAATCTGGTAAAACATCAAATCTACGACATCGCAACGAGATGTTCAGAGACCTTGCAACGTGGTGTTCAGAAGATATCCCCCCCCCTCTTACTCCAACTGGTTTATGGACAGCCCAGCAGGATTCATGGTGTCAATTATCTCCAGCACTACTTCACACATTGATCGAATCCATGCCTCGTCGTGTTGCGGCACTTCTGCGTGCTCTCGGGGGCCCTACACGATATTAGGCAAGTATACCAGTTTTTTTGGCTCTTCAGTGTATTTGTAAATATGTGAGTTTAGGATTTCAGGCTAATTGCTGCTCTTAGGCTTGATGCTTGGAGTCTTTTTGCCACCACAAAAGTGAAATGAGGGCTTTTTTGTCGTCGCGTAAGAGAAATATATAAATATATAACTTAATACAGAACCAAGCTCGGAAAAAGAAAAAGTATGCTTTAGAAAAATTATAAGTTATTATTTTTTTTCCATATCCAGAAATAACATAATAATTCTTCGATATTTAAACATTTTAAAATCCATTTAGTTACCAGCAAGTCGGCGTTAAAAGATAGCATATTAGTTTTTGCAACCTTTGAAGGGTTCTGTTAATGTACTTTCTTAATTTAACAAAAATAAAGAAGAATTGTATAGATTTTTTTCGCCACGTTCACCTAAATTAGCATTAGGAATTATTTCAAAGCCATAAAAAGAGAGTTATTTCTTTCGATTAAAATTATTTCAAAGTGAAAATTAATTAAGTCACTAAAAATGGGGAGAAAAAGTCAGCTCATTAAACTTATTGAATATTCCGTGCAGACTATTTAGATAGCCACATTAATTCACTTCAAAGGTACAAAGTACAAATGGTAAAAGTTTTGCAAAATTTTTAACCCTCATTAATTTTACTTTCTCTGCATTAATCAGAAGTACTTAGCTTTAGTTATTGAAGGGGAAAGTAGATTTAAATAAAGTCCTATTTGAATTTATTTCACTCATTAGAGAGAAATACATATTGTATTATGAAGATTGCGAACGCTAAAATAAAAAAGTTTAAATGTACACAATTTAATTCACAGTTTGATAGCCTTTGTAGATGATTATTTAAAATTTTCTCAAATACTTTTTTCTATAAGAGAAAATTTTTTATTGGAATATTTAAGCAATTCGTAAGATTTTTGATTAAAAAAGAGTGTGACGGATTGCACTATGTCTGACACTGAAAATTACGTTATTTTATTTGAATTTTTCTTAACTATGTTATTTAGAAAAATTGTTTCTCTTTTTCATAGTAAGAACAGTATTAACTGTGACAAGATTTAAAATTTCTTTTAAAAATCTGTCAATGAGTAAATTTTCTATTTAATCGAAACGAGTTTATAAGAAAAATCAGGAAATAAAAATAAAAATTTAAAATTCAATTCTTTTGGAAGTGTCATTCCTTATTCTGATAGTTGATGGAATTTTTAGTAAAATCAATAATTTTACTTATTGGTTTGTCAAGTGAAAATGCCTGGTTAGATAGTACTAAATGATCTGACAGACCTTGATAGTAATCCTCGATGGTATAATACAAGTGGTTGGAGAACTGATTCATCAACAATAAAGTAATGATGAGCCCTAATTTCGTCTTGATCGTAAATTGTCTTGACTAAGGTGATCAGGTGTACTCAAATCTTAAGGACAATCCTAGCATTTCTTTTTGTCCCCAAAAACTTGCAATTTTTGGAGAACAGAAAATTATTTTAATTAACATAAGTCCTCCGTAATTTTCTAAAAAAAACTCCATAATTGTCTGAAAATAATTTCAGCGAAAAATAAACAAATTTAAGTGATCAGGTACTCATTAATTCAATCTGCGTTAAACAAAAGTGAGGAAAATCGAATCTGAGGAAGATGCTTCTACGCTTGAAATGAGTAATCAATTAAAAAAAATTAGTTGCACAAATAAGTAAATATTTTCCATAAATATATGATTGTCTGCGAATCTTTAAACTTTTCGAGGATTGCTCTACTGATTTGTCCTTAAATCACGCTTAAAAAATCTGGTCACCTTAGTCTGGACATTAAACAAAGGTGCGCTCAATTATGTGACTGTGAGTTTAGTTAGGTCTCACGAATTCAGACGCAGAGTATAACTACGCACAAAAATATATACCTTACGGGATGTGAGTAATTATAAAGAAATTAAACTCATGGAAATAAATCCCCCAAAAATATCACAAAAAGTATTGCAGATTTTTTTTATAACATAAAGGGGAAATTTATCCACTGGCAAGCTTGTCCTAGCAACAATGAGAATATTAAATTTTATTCCAATAGAAAAAAAAGATGGAAACTCAGAAATCAAAAAATAAAAATGCGGAAGAACAGAAAGAAATTTTATAAGTATTTTGTAAAATAATCCTGAACCTCAAGGCAAAAAGTTTTGATGGTTTTCCATTGATAGACCAACATAAATGTGATGGTTACCACCTGTTATTCCCATCAAAAACCAACATACATCTTGATGGGACCATCAAATCTGCCCAACATCTCAAGTTAGGAATTGGCACCTTTTCAATTAAGGCTAACATAGTATACCCAACATAGTATAATGGATTTTTATAATGGGCCAGCATTTCATTCCCAACATAGTATAATGGATTTTTATAATGAGCCAACATAGCATTCCCAACATGGTATGGTGAATTTTTATTATGAATTAACACAGAAAACCCAATATAGTATGATGGTTTTTATTATGAATCAACATAGTATGATAGATTTTAATAATGGGCCAACATCTCATGACGAATCCTTATAATGGATCAATATAAAATAACATATAACAACAACAAATAAACCTATTGTACAATATGTTCATTTGTCAAAATTTCGCTTACATACTGCAGTCTGTTCCCTTGCTAGGGAGTTTGATTAGACCGGTACCTTCACTGTCCTTTCATCGTAAGAAGAGGATTGACTTTCAGGATGATGTTCATTGTTCATTATGACGTGAGAATGTCATTTCGGTGAAGAATCGTTATAGCGTGAAGCTTTTTCCTGTCCTGCTATTGTTTCTTTTATCACCTATGATTTTATCTTCTACGTAACCTCTATTTTAGGTAATGGAATTTATTATGTTGTTGCTGTGAACGGATAATGCATGTTTTCTTATACGCAAATTAATACATAACAATGTTCGAAGTACATCGGGCAATGCTACCAAATAGGGAGATCAACCAATTAGTTAGAGATATTTTATGTTAAATGCTTTTTTTAAACAAAATATCTAAATAAGCCATTAAAAATTTAGAAGACAAATTTCAATGGCAGAAAATTAACTTTTGCTTCAACTTTCTTTTTTAGTAAAAAGTGAGAAAAATAAATAAAAATTTTAAAAATGTTTAGTTAGACAAAAAGACACTGTTATAAAAATGCACGGAGAAAATGTCTCGTAAAATTACCGTACTGGGTCGTAAGAAGACTTTTGGTAAAATAAAAAAAAAATGTAACTCTGGTAATAAAACCGAAAATATATGGTATTTAAATTATTCATTTGGTAATTTTTCTTTTTATATGGCAACAATTCAACATAGATTCTGATTTTTAAAATTAATGTCCTCATTAACAGCACTACAAATTTTGTTTTAAAAAAATGAAAAGTATTTGAAAGCGCGTGTTTTTTCAAAATATCTATATATATATTTCTCTTACACGGCGATAAAAAAAGCCTCATTACAACTCCCCGAATGGCAACGCTAGAATATCGGCCAATGATTGCCGCTAAAAATTTCACATGCCAAATCTAGCTGAGGTGGCTCAACATATAGCGCTTTTAAAAACGGAAACTGAAAAAACCAAAGAGAGCATTCTCACCAATCGTGATCTCTTCCGAAATTCACCCTATCAGCTGCGGCAATCTCATACTGTTAAGCTAGGCAGAAGTGAGTAGTCTTTGTCGATAGATCTCTATTTTAGTATTTTGTCGAAAGCCCTTTTTTTCACGAATTTATACATTACGAATTTATTTGGCGATTTTTGATTTATATCATGAATTTATTTGTTTTATTATTGTTATTAGTTATTCATTGAAAAATGAGTCTCAGTCGTGCTGTTACGCTTTAAGATTTTATACTATAGCACATTTCTAATAGGTTTAACGAATTACATGTCATTTATTTGAATTCAAAAATTTATTTTAATAACTTAGTATTTACTAAAAAGATGTAATTTTTTTTTAAAAAAAGTTGTTATATGGACTTTAATGATTGTTTTAAATTCTTAGAATTTCGTGTATTTGCAATGTACCTAAGTTAGTAGCGAGCGAAGCGAGCTTGGTTTGCGAAGCAAACCATATAAGATTGCGTAGCAATTTTCGGGGGTTGGCGAGCGTTAACGAGCAGAGGGTGCAGCCCACTAGTGTACAATATTATGCTTCTGTTATTACCAAAACAAAGATTTTTTTTTAAATACAAAGGATGGAAAATAATTCAGATTTTCTTTAAAACATTGTCAAATTTTACACGAAGTATTTGAAGTAGAAACTTCTAAGTGAACTATAGGAATCAAAAGACATTAATATTTAGTGAAAATCTTATATCAGTTAACATTGTTTGCTAGTTCCCACAAATCAAGGCTTTTCATCAAAAATATCATTTTATCAAATAATTTCAGCTCGATTCTTTCTTAACATATTACAAATATCAACTTAACCTGAAGGCCTGTTATTTGCAAGCAATTGAATTGCTTCTCTAATAATGCTCTTTTTATACTTATAATTTACGAAATCGGAAATGAAAATTAATGAAGCATGCTAGGAAGGAATTTCATAAATTCAGGAGAAATAGTTATCCACAAAATGATTAACTAGATGGTCAGAACCCATTAATTAGCCTTTCACATTTATCCAATTCCCCGTTATCAGATAATTTAAGTTCATCTGAAAAGATCTAACAACAGATATATCTCGATAACTCTATCATCATCAAAGCCATCTATCCAGTTCTCTGAGAACCGCTTTCGCTTTTCCCAAATGCCAAAATGGGGATTTTTGGCTATCAATAATGGCGTGATCTAAGCACTAGAGAATTAGGAATTCGAAGAAAGTTATTAACGTTTAAATCTAACTGGCTACAAATAGGGCCATTTGGCGATGTGAGAGATTTCTTCAAACAGAACATAATGTTTTCTTTTCTGTTTCATAATTTTTTTTTACCAATGTAGTTGCTTTTGTATTTGAGTTTTTGAACTTTTTTACTAACTATAACATTTACGTTAACGTAACAGAAACGTTTATCATTACATTGCAAGAACCGTTTTGGTTGTAATAAAGTTATTGTTATTATTCCTATGCATCTTTCATTTCCTAGAATTGTATAAACAGAGTTAGCTTAAATTTAAGCTAGCATTGTGTTAAATGTCGCAGAATTGGATTATGAATCATTTGTTTAGCTTTGATAAGAAAATAAAAAGAAAGTTGATTAAAAATAATCAATTTTGAAAAAGACTTTTAGGGACACTATAGTTAAGAAATAAGAAAAGGCAATTGTATGTGAGGAGCATAATGTATCCTCTTTTCACTGGCGAGCAACAAAACCTAAAACAGAGCAGAATTTTTCAGAAAAATAATTTTCAAACTTTGTATTATTCTTACACTAAATCTGATATTTTATAATGATGCACGCAAAGTAAATTCATTTCCATATTTTGCATTTTTTTAAATAAAAATTCAATCGGCTTTTTATGAAGATTTCATACTAACTATTTTTCAAGATTTAGCTTTTGTTTAAATATTTTCTACTTTAAATTAGAAGATAATTATATTTTTATCTGATTTTCTTCAATCATCAGTAATATTAATTTTCTAACTTCTATTAAAAAGGAGAATATGAGACATTTTAGGGGCAGAAAATTTACGTTTGAATTAAATAAAAAAATACTGCCGAATCATTATGGAAGTCAGCCACTGTGAAGGTAGGATTGAAAGCATCAGATAGTATTTATTTAAGAGTAAAATGCTTATGTTACATTTCTTACATTCGACCGCAGATGAGGTTGCTCGTTGTTAGCACTTTTTTAATAGTTTTTTTAAAGAGGTTTAAAAATTAAGCACTCCCCCAAAAGCCCAGATTGGGACATGAGGTCAAGGTGGTTAAGGCTTGATAATATGATGGCAATGTGGTCAATATAAAATTCCTATATAAGCTGGTACCATCCAACTGAAGCTTGGTTGGTTTCAAACCACAAGCGTAGATCGAGCACTAAGTCTTTCCCTATGAGCAAAAAAAACATTTTGCACTACGACCATGACAGTAAAAAGTTAAAACAATTTGTTGCTGTCTTTTATAGTTTTTGATGTGGTAAAAAAAAGCACTTCTTCAAAAGCACATTGTGGGCCACGAGGTTTAAAGTGCTTAAGGTTTTGCAATGTCGTGTCCAACAACATGATATAATGGTAATGTGGTCAGTATTTAATTTCCATATAAGCTGGTACCTTCGAATTAAAGCTTGGTGGAACTCAAACAACAAGTGCAGACCAAACACTAGTTTTTCCCAATGAGAAAAAATAACATTTTGCCCTACGACCATGACAGTAAAAAGTTAAAACAATTTGTTGCTGTCTTTTATAGTTTTTGATGTGGTTAAAAAATTAAGCACTTCTCTAAAAGCACATTGTGAGCAAAGAGGCTTTGGTTCTCTACAATGTCGTGTCCAATAGGATTATACGGTGGAAATGTGGTAAGTATTTAATTCCCAAATAAGCTGGTACCTTCGAACGGAAACAGGGGGAAAACCGTCATCGAAAGTCAAACACTAGTCCTTCCCTTTGAGCTAAAGTAACATTTTGCCCTAGTCCTCCCATTGAACTGAAGTAGCATGCAGCACTACATTAGCGACAATTAAAAGTTAAAACAATTTGAAGCACGAAAAAAAATCAATATCCAAAAAAAAAGCTTTTATTTATTGCTCTACAGAAATAACACACTTCTATTTTTTTAAGTAGCTTTGTCTTCGAATTAACTCAATTACCTATCAAGTCTGTAGTTAATAACGCCAACAATAAAAAGAATTATTTAAAAAACATATTTACTAAGCACTAAATACACTGACTTTTGTCATAATTGGAGATTCGCAAAGAGCCTAATTAGTTTATCAGGCATTAGCAAATGTCTCATTATATTAAAGGAATAATATTTAGGTATGGTAATATGTAGACGTGTTGGTAACAATTAAATTTTATTAATGATATATTCACGAAATCAACATGCAGATTGATGAGGGATGTCTGTGGTAATGGTTTTCTGGGAACAAAAGCATGTATTCAAACTCTCGTACTACCATTACTCTCATTTCCTCACACGTAACTCGCAAAATAACTACGCTAACAGCGTAGTAGACAAACTGAAATTAATAGTCTTATGAATATTTTGGAATGGAACGCCGGTCGCTAACTAAATCATAGGATTTGATTTTGAGATAAATTTATTTAATCTAAGACGATTCAGTATTTGTAATTTTAATAAACTTTTTCATGGAAGTTTAAGTGCACGAAAAGCATTTCTATAAATTCTAAAATAATGCATATAATTTTTTTTTTTGAGAAAGTGAAAAATTAATTAACTGTTGCAAAAGAGGTAGCACTGAATTAAAAAGCAAATTCTAAAAAGTAAAAACAAAAAATTAACTGCCTAACGTTTATTGACAATAGTTAGTCAGAGAAGATATACAAAATTTAAATGGCTGATCTCAAAATTCTTGTAGTCTACTTATAAACACGATTTACCTTTGTAAGGACAAGATTTTCATTGTTTCTGGACAAGCAACAATGTTGTTTTAACGGCTTCTTTCATTTACAGAAATAAGTTCTGTTTCATGTTCCGATATATAGCTTGTAAAATGATGCTTCAAACATTCTTAGAATCTTTTAGCCTACTACTACTTTTTAGCTCTAAAGAATTTAACATGTAACGTAGATTTATGTATGCTGGCATCATCTTGTTGGAAAACCTACTTCAGTGCAGCTAATGAACCAGGCACTAAAAGGCAGTAAATTCCTCTCTAGAGTACATCCATAGTCAAAATTAAAAGTTAGAAAATAATAAAGTAGGTAGGTAGATCGGTAATTTATTTACGTTGCACTAGAGCTGAAAAATTGGCTATTTGCGATGATCTGGGAACCATCCCTGAGGATGATCCGAAGACATATCATCGCAATTTTGGTCCTATGCAGAGAGGATGGCTCCCTAGTTTTAGTACCGCGATGATCTGCACGGTAGAACAGTTACTTAACAATTTTAGAACACTTTACGCTAGAATACTTTAACGAGGACCGATACCGCATATCCATGTTTTTCGAGTTTCTCTTATACTGGTGTAAGAAATTAAGAGAATTTGCAGACTTCGTCGATCATGTCTAGAACTACTGGACAAATTTTTATAAAATTTGATCTGTAGATACATTGATACAATACAAAACAAATAACGATTTAATAATTGTAATACACCCTCATGATTATGAGTCGGAAGGTATGAAATTTCCACATGACGATTCAAAACAATTGCCGCAGGAAATGGTAAACTGCCCGATTTCAAGTGTGAAATCAAGCTGCATGGCTTGTATATCTGTAAGAGGGGACCATTGAAATTGATTGGAATCGGAAGGTATGAAATTGCCAACGGATAATTCAGGAGATTTGCCACAGGAAATGATAAACTGCCCGATTTCAAGTATGAAATCGCGCTGCAAGGCCTGTATATCCGTAAGAGGGTACCATACCCCCTATTAACCCATTTTTTTGTTTACTCTGGAATCGCTGTTTCATACCATCCGACTCCAACGAGTGTTACGTACGATCATGCGTATGCAACAATTGTAAAATTGTTGAATAGTTATTTGCTTTGTATTGTATCAATGTATGCACATATCAAATTTCATTAAAATCTGTCCAGTAGTTCTAGAGATAATCGACCAAGTCAAAAAAATTTCTTAATTTCTTACACCAGTGCATATAGGAAGACAAAAATAAAATCTACTCGTGAAACATGCATAATATCAGTGACAGTTTGTATTTAACTTAGAGAATTACAATATATGCTAGCTTATATTTTATCACTGCGAAAATACACAACCAGAATAGTTACAACCAGAATAAAATTTGCTATGAATCTGGTTCGATTAAAGCACCAAAAAGATGGATAATTTTAATCGAAGCGCTTTTTGCAATGATTTTGGTAAAATTAACAATGAAATGTGGCTTTATAATATGTACGTGATAAAATTTGGTAAATACAGTAAAATTTGTTGATTATATCATGAAAATTATTTATTCGGTTAAATTTAATTTACATTAATAATTAAATTCACATTTCAGCTTTGTATTTCTTACGGTATGTATGATAATAAGAACTGAAATTTTCAGCATCGGAATTTAATCCGTTACCAAATTAATGGATAAATTACCAAATGAATGGTTTAAGTACCGTATAGTTTGGGTTTTATTACCAGAATAATGTTTTTTTTTTATTGGAAATGTCATTACCATACAGTAAGATAATCTTACCAGAGTTTTTTAAATTGGCTGCTTTTCTGACACTATTTATTCTGACATGCAATTGAAAAATCAACGTAAGGGCAACTCATCTGTGGTGTTTTTACGTTGTTTTTTCAATAACACAGCAGTGCTATACTATTTTCTTAACTGCAAAATGAACGATTTCCCTCCGATTTCTCTACCCAATTTGTATATTCTTTATTAAATTTCTAAAAATATATTGAGAGAACCTTTATGTTACACTCTATTTTTCGTTTCCCTAGTCATTTCTTATTTCGCAAAACCTAGATACCCTAGATGTGACATACCGATATAATATTAAATCTTGTTACTAGTAAATACTCATTATTTAACGTAAAATAATATACAGAGCTCTTTAGCACAGCGTGTTATTTGCATTGGCTATTTAAATTAAAATGACTTCTGTAGTGAAACGTGACTACTTAGCTTCTCTTTGAGCATTGTAATAGCGTTAGTAATTGCTCACAAATTCACATTAAGAAAATTTACACCATCCTAAAGAGACACTCAAGGAAAATAGCTCATCCTGCACGTTTACTTAAGCGTCTTAGTAGGGCGATAAAATGAATTAAGTTCTCGAAAGCGAATTAAACTTCTAACCGTGAAGCATTTGCATCACGAATATCCCATCATTTAAGCGAATAAGAGCCAGATTTTTACGGTTCAAGTGCTACAACTATCTTAAAGATTAAAGCATCTTGCAATTGTGCATATTTCTAACAAAACAACGAATAAGTACTTGTAACTTTTAAGTGCTGTAAGCGTTTTAGGAAAGAAAGCTTTTATGTTACTTAATTGGAGATTTCAATTTAATTGTAACAATTCTGGCAAAACGAACTATCGTTATCAAGTAGTTAATAACACACAGTGTTCTACAATCACCGCTTTAACCCTTTGACGAGACACCCGTTTTCAATTTATGTATTTTTTTCCTGCACTTTAATTACATGCATTGTTTTTTTTCTCATTTTAAAATACAGTCTAATAGTTACTACAAAATCTACAAGATTCTGGAAATAATATTTCTACAAAAATATAAAATGCAAAAACAAAGTAGTTTCAAAATTTTTATTTTCTTTCACGTTCAAAAATTTCTCAATAATTGATTTTGTAAATTAATGTAATTTCAATGATGGATAGCTGTTTATCTTAGATCTAAATAACTGCAAAAAAGTGCAAATTTGAAAGATTGTTTAGAAGTGAGCCATGTTTGGAAAATTTTACTCTTAACGCCGAAAAAGCAACGGTGTTTCATGTTGTCTTTCATAACCATAAATTATTAAAATGTTAAGTATAATATTTTTCACCTGCTTTGATCAAAATTAATCGAAAGTAACTCAAAAAGTATGAAGAGCATATTTAATAAAAATCCGGCGTCAAAGAGTTAATTGATCATGCATAATCTAGTGGGCTTCGCAACCTGTATGTCATCAATTTTTTGCTTCTTGGTTCGCAAATAAAATTACATATTATTCATCTTTTTTTCTAAAACTTGTTTACTATTTCTGGAAGAAATAAATTAGAATCTAAAAGGATTTTCTGTTAATGTTTTATAGGTTTCATAAGATAATTTAAAATGGATTTATAAAACATAACATAATAATATAAAATAAAAATATAACATAATATAACATTATGTAATAACATATATTAAAAGATAGATTGTGTTTCAGTAAGATTTATAATGCTATCATTAGAGGTATTACATGAATTTAGAGTGTTATGATGTAAATTTGATCTTATTTAGACAAAAACAGGAAAGCAATTTATTAAAATGTCCATTTTCTAAAATATGCATTTTGAGCTTTGTCTATTTTCCTAAACACGCATTTTGAACTCTGTCAATTTCCCTAAACACGCATTGTGAGCTATGATCATTTTCTAAACACTCATTTTGAGCTATGTCCATTTTCCTAAACACGCATTGTGGGCTATGTCCATTTTTCTTAACACGCTTTGTGAGCTATGTATATTTTCCTGAAAACGCATTTTCCGGTTTGTTCATTTTCCTAAACATGCATTTTGATGTCCATTTTCCTAATCACGCATTTTGAGCTATGCCCATTTCCCTGAACACGCAATTTGAACTCTATCCATTTTCCTAAACAGACATTTTGAGCTCTATCCATTTTCGTAAACACGTATTTTGAGTTCTGTCCATTTTCTTAAACAATCATTTTGAGATATGTTCCGAATGGAAAGCTCACCAAGGAATTGTATTAAAAAATTCTTTGTTTTGTTTTTATTGAAAAACTGCATTTTACATTTTGGAATGATAAGCTCCTATTTATGACGATTGCAGTTTTTAATTTCTTTTTCTTTTAAGAAAAGTTTATAAATTTAAAATGAGTAAAACATAACTTATTCTACCTGAAATTACCAATATATTTTAATTTAACTGTTAAAAGAAAAAAAACAATTCGGTAAATAAAATGAGGCAGGTTTAAATAAATTTAATTTTCTACTGTAAATTCTACACAACTTTGCTTGCTTAAATTGTGATTTAGAATCACTTAGGGAATTCATCTTTTCGTTTAATGTTCTCCATTTTTCAATGTATTTTAATATATTGTTTATTTTGCGACGTTTTTATAAAGTTGAAAAACAAACATTTCCCAAAAGGTGTTATATATATGATAAAATGTTTATAAAATTTCATCAAAGTGAATATCTTTGTATGTTATAAATATTATATAATACCTAAAGAAATAGTTATAAGAACTAACACTTGTTGAAACTCAAGAAATCTCTTGTGGGAATTTAGTAAATGAATCATATTTTGATATCCTGACGAGTAGCATGTGTTAAGAATGAAAGATAGATATTGTGCATTACTTAATTTAAAACTTCAATGAATAGACCTAACATTACTATTCAGCTTGAAATAATTGCAGTCATATGCAGTCATAAGCCATCAGTCGTTCTAAACAGGTTTATTTAAGTGTTGGCTGGTATTGCTAACAATTCACGTCCCCACTCCTGNTATATATATATATCTTACAGCAACCTTTCTCTGACACCTCAAATGTGCACTATCGGATTAAAATCAGGCGAATTAAGGTGCCAGATATTAATTTGAATTCATCATTATGATCTACGAGAAACTCCGACACTGTTTAAGCCTTGTGAATTTAGGCAATGCCCTGCAGAGAGCCGCGATGGCTCGGGGGATAGAGCGTTCACCTTCCAAGGAGGCGACCTGAGTTCGAATCCCAGTAGATACGAATTCTGCATCCGGCTTGCACCGATCACAGTGCTGACGTGACCTATTCTCCGTGGTAGACGGATCATGGGATAGAGTCCCCTTGGCGTCAGGCTGACCTTGGGAGGTTCTCGTGGTCTTCCTCTCCATGTAACGCAAATGCGGGTTAGCTCCATCAAGAAGTCCTCCACGAAGGCAAATTTCTCCCAATACTCGATCCAGGAGTTCCATTGTCTTCTGGGTTGGGTTCAAAATTACAAAGCTACGGGGTTGAATATTAGTAGTCGTAAACCCATAAAATTGGGTCGGCTGTTCAAGAACGGTTACAAAATAAAATAAAATGTCCTGCAGAAGAATTCCTCATCCTTTTGAGAAAACAGACGCCATCTTGAGTGCAACTGATCCGCCTTTATCTTCAGGTAGTCCGCAATTTTCAAGGTCTCCTCTACCACAACTACGGTTCGAAGAGAATCCCCTTGAGAATGATTCCTAAAGTATAATACTGCCTCCACCAGCCTGTATATGACATTCTGTACATGTGGGGAGCAATTATTCGCTTGGAAGACGGCCTTACACATCATCGACATCATAAATAAGAAAGCTTGAATCGTCTGACAACTGTCTTTTGTTTAATCATAATTCAGTGTCTATGTTCCCGGGTGCACAGTAAAGCATAGTTGACGACGACGTTCGGTGATGATGGGAAAGTATGATTTCCATTTGTTCCATCGCCGGTCGTGGAATCATCCCTTAACAGCAAGTACAGTTCCCATTGCGCAGTTTTCAATAAATATTAGTTGGAACTCATATAAATAAGAGAAACTCTCTATTGAATCTAATTTTTGATGGTTTGTTATCGAACTAAGTTTTTAGACTCACAGTAAGGTTCACTTTTTTTAGTTTAGTTTATTGGTAACAAAGTGTCCAATACTTATCAAAATTTTGCAGCCCATAGATTTTGATCGACAAAAGATAATATCAGAATTTAAAAAATTAATTTTCTTTAAAAAAATTATTTGGTCAATAAAATTAGAAACTGCATTATGAAATTAGTTGTGAAACTGAGAAATTTTTTATTGCTATTATAAACATGGGGAAAATAGTTTTAATGATTAAATTTTAAGGAAAAATTATGGGATAAAATATACTTTCTTTTAACTAAATGTTTCTCTTTAATGCTATTATAAAATATATTGTATTTTATATTTTGAAAATTATTATTTAAAAATTGATAAAAAGTAGATTAAAAATTTTCTTAAACACAACGTATTAAAATGGAAATTTTTCTCTTTAATTATCTTATCATATTTAATAAAAATTGTGTTCAATACAACGTTTTAAAATGGGAAACTTTTCTATTCGATTGTCTTACAAAAAACATTCTTTATCACTTCCGTTATATTAAATATTAAACTTTGAGTTCTTAATTTCAAAAATATTCTTTTTATTCACCATCTTGTGAAGTTGTGGGGAAAATGTTATCTTTCTAATCTTTTGTGCCGAAAATTGATCGGAGTTTGTTACGAAAGATTATAGATCTCCTTTTGGAAAAAAAGTATATTGGAAGTTTCTTAGATTTTGGGAAAAGATAAATCAGAGATATACTTGATTGGCTACACAGTTTCTTGATGGTTGATACTTTCTAGAGTTTTTCTGTTACTTTGATCCAAATAGAGAACGGTATCAGTTTGAAAATGAAGGAAAAGTTTCCAAATAGAGTAAAGAAAAGAGGAATAACAAAGAGAATATAAGTATTTCTAAAAAACTAATTTTCTATGTTGATAATTGAAAATTACGGATCACAAAAATGATTAAATTTTAAATATTATGTAGGAAAATTTTTAAAGATTCTGTGCAATAATTTTTTTAAGCATTATATTTTTTAAGCGTTATATTTTTTTAATATTAAACCTTTAACCTTTTGACGCAGAATTTTTATTAAGCGTATTTTTCATACGTTTTTAAATATTTTGTATTAGTTAAATATTATATTATACTCATCATTTTAAGTATTATGTAGGAAAATTTTTAAAGATTCTGTGCAATAATTTTTTTAAGCTTTATATTTTTTAAGCGTTATATTTTTTTAATATTCTACGTTTAACCTTTTGACGCAAAGCGTATTTTTCATACGTTTTTAAATATTTTGTATTAGTTAAATATTATATTATATTCATCATTTTAAGTAGTTCTTTTTATAGTTTTGAAATAGCTTACTTCCTAACACTATTTTCTTTGAATTTGAACCTATTTGCAGTTATTTAGATCTAAGAGTTATTAATCCCAGTTATTAATCACTGAAATTTCCTTGAATTACGAAATCTTTATTGATCAATTGTTTAGTATGAATGAAACACATTTTCAAACTACTCCTTTTGGATTTTATATTTTACTTACTTACTTTATTTATCCTCTTCGTGTTGAACTGATACATAAGGCCTTGAGTCTTTTTCTCCACACACTTCTGTTTTTGGCCAGGCAACGTGCTTTTTCCCATCCAGTTAATCCTGGTGTGCTAACATCTTCCTTAATGCATCTTTGCCATCTTACTCTCAGTCTCCCTCTTTTTCTCTTTCCGTTAGGCTCCCATGAGCTTTCAACATTTCCAGGATTGTTTCTATCCATTCTTAGTATATGACCGAGCCATTATTTGTTAGTACAAATACAATTCCGATAATCTAACTGATATGTTAATAATTATTAGACTATTTCTTTACAACTAAAAAACGCCGAAATATATATTTTTGCTTGTAATTGGATCGTCAGAAAAACATATATAAAAGAGACACCAGTGTCCCATCTGCGTCAAAGGGCTAACTGAATGAAACAGGCACATCAAAAGTAATACAGCAGAAATGTTATAAAGGCTTTCTTATTTGAAACATTATCAACTTATTATATATTGTATTTTATATTTTAGTACAAATAAAATTCCGATAATCTAACTGATTTTTTACTAACTATTAGACTCTTTTTTATAGTTAAACAGTACCAAAATATATTCTTGGGTGCAATTATAGCGTCAGAAAAAATATATTAAAGAGACATCTGTATCCATCTACATCAAAGGGTTAACTAAATGAAAAAAGGCACATTAAAAGTAATATAGCAGAAATGATCTATGTCTTCTTTTTTTTAAACGTTCACAATATTATATGAAATGATTTTATAATCTGCAATATGATTTCAATTACTATTTAATATCTAGAGAAATGTATTACTTTTCAGAAAGACTGTCAAATCTTTTGCTTACATTTCTTAAATGAAACATCGCGAAAATGTTTCAAATTACATCAGATGTCATCCAACGTAAAGATTATGCGGTTAATTTGTTGTAAAGGATGAATTTTCCATACTTGTATCTAAAAAAAACTCGGCTTTATATGAATTTAACTTGACAAAATACTGTTCGTACTTAATAAGGTGTACAAAAAAAAAAAAAAAAAANAAAAAAAAAAAAAAAAAAAAAAAAAAAAAAAAAAAAAAAAAAAAACTTCACACTGAAGCCCTAGAGTAGTAGTTCCCAATTTTTAAAAGCATCGGAATTCGAAATGATCTAGCATTTTTGGTGGAACTCTTAATTAATCAATAACATTTATTAGCAGCTATAACATGCTAGTCAAAGAAACTACTAACTATTTTGATAACACTTAAAGTGAAGAATAAAATTTGTCTCACGAAACGTTTTATCTATAAAACACTTAAAATAATAGGTTTTGTGCCAAACCGTTAAATTTGCAGACCCATCATTGTATCTAGACTAGTTCTGAATTAATTTTTGGTATATACGTTTACTGAAAATGAATAAAATAAGCGGAATTTTTGTTTTTGAGAAAAAAATCTTGAGAAAATGTTGAGAATAGTTAAATTGGGAAACATAATTCGTTAATCTTAAATTCGATCATTTTGAAGTGAAAAGTTTGAGATATGCTAATGCAATTTTTTATAAATTTTGCTGTACTTTTTTTTACTAACACTTAATTTAAATAATTTTATAAAAATAAAAAAAAATAAAAAATAAACTAAATTAATGCTTTTTATTGCATAGATGAAAATATAAATGCTGGTTTAAAAAATTATTACTGATTCAAAAATTTTAAAATCCTAGAACTCCATGTGACCTGTCCACGGACCCTTAGAGGGTTCAAATAGGGGATTTAGGGCAGTGTTTCCCAAACTTATGACTTTTGTGTACCCTTTCTAAATTTTTCGTAACGCTGTGTACCACTAATAAAGAAATTTATGTATTTTTACTATCAAAAATAGCACAAAAGTTAAAAATCACAACTGGCTGTTGACGCCACTAATTATTATTTGCTAACTCTGCAAAAAATAGCCAATGGAAAAATACGTAATCGTAAATTTTCATGGCTAGCTTTGTTTTTAAGTGAAATTTTTTGAAATTTTCGCTTATTGCAAGATATTTTGCATAATAATGCGTACCCCCGCTAAACTGTTCCCGTACCCCTAGGGGTACGCGTACCACAGTTTGGGAAACACTGGTTTAGGGGAACCATCTAAGTTTCCGTGGAACCCCATTTGAGAGCGTGGCCCTGTAGCATATTTATTCATTCGCTTGGTATTTGAACTTTGTATGGTTCGGAGACTCATTACTAAGGCCCGGATTTTGATGACATTTGCATTTTTTTTGCATTTTTTGCATTTTTGGACATTTTTTGTCTTTTAGAGCATTTTTTTAGATTTATAGGGCATTTTTCTTTAAATTTTGGGGCGTATTTTGCATTTTAATGCATTTTTTAAAGTTTTCGGTTAATTTTTTCCAATTTTTATTATTTTTTATCAATTTTCATTATTACACTGGCTTCCAAACAATGAAGAAAATCTATAGGATATTAACAGGTGAAGCAAAATCTTTTCAAATTGAAGAAGAATTGTCAGTAAGTGAGACCGTCTTTTTCAAGTACACACCTATAACATCAGTAGACGTTGAAAGAAGCTTCTGCAGGAATGAAAATTTACTTTCAGACAAGAGACGCTCGTTTACATTTCAAATTATCAAAAAACATTTAATAATCCAATGTAATTCTGATATTTAGTAATATTATGAGATGGAAGTTGTTATATCCATTAAAGTTTCTATACAAAATAAAAATATTTTGGTGTCAATATATTTTCCTTTTTTTGTTATTTTAGGATATAAAACATATTTTTCAAACTTTAATGAACGTAGAACAAGTATTGCATTGCTTTATATTCTTTAAATGACTCATAATAATTTTAAAGAGCAAAACATTTTTTTAATTCAATATTTTTACTTTATTTAAGGCATTTTTTGCGCAATTTTTGCATTTTTAAGAGCTTTTTTTGCCCTTTTTAAGGGCATTTTTGCACTTTTTAAGGGCATTAGTTGAGATTTTTTAGGTCATCAAAATCCGGGCTCTACTCATTACTTTTGAAGTCTTCACCGTATTTTTTCTCCTCAGAGCCGAAAAGTTTTCGACTTAATTTCGGGTAATGTATTTAACATGTTATTAGTACCTTTGCTCCGTACCCTACTCCTTAACAAATTCACCCATTTACTGGTATTTGCACTTCGATCTAAGGAACGTACTACTCACAATATTATTACTCGGTTTCCCGTTGGTGAAATGAAATATCCAGAGTATTTTTGTGTAATCAATTCACAAGCTTGAAGAGAGAAAATTTTCATATTTGACCGAAATAATGTATTTTTAGTTGAACCCAGAAAGAGCAAGGAGAAATTATAATACGTTTTGACTAATTAAAATGTTTTCCTGGTACATAAATGACGAATTTTTCATTTTGTGGAACACAGAAAATTCCGTCGTGTATTTGAAGTCTGTAAAATTTTATTTCGAAATTGTTTAGTAAATATATAAACTAATGGAGGGTTAAATTATCGTCCTTATTTAAATATTAATTATGTAAAATAACCAATATGCATGCAAAGGTTTTTATTTTACTTAACTAAATATTTTATTGTTATAAGCAAATATCAGTAAAAATTGAAATATAATGATTATTTACGGAAAATTTATATAAAATTGAATTGCTAATTAATTGGAATAGTAAAGCTAGAATTTATTCAATCTCGTGTTTCTATAGTATACCAGAATTGTTTTCTCTGTGTATATAACATTGAGTTATAGTTAAGAAAATTAAAATACTTTTATTTCCAGTTCCTACAATCTTCTTTTAACTAAAAAAAAAACGCAAACAAAACTTAAAGATCTAAAACTTATAAAACTCAATAAGAAATCAAATAAAGCCACCCAAGAGACAAATGGGAATGACACCGAATAAATGCAGTTACTAAATCCAATATTCCTTTGAATAAAATGCAAAGAAAAGATAAAGATTTTAATAAAAAGGTATATTAATCACGGGGGCGCTTAATGAAAATAAATTGATAGATTACTTTCATTAAGTCCGATTTTGCATATGAGAACGGCAGAGATCTAGCACAAAAAAAATTGTTTTTTTTCCCTTAATTATCTTTACAGAACATTTGGTTGTATGGAATAATATTTTTGCAAAGTATTCTGAAATTTATTTTTTTGAAATATTTTTCAGAATCTAATGAAACCAACGAAAAGAAATTCTTATGAAATAACGTACTCTATAGCCATGACATTTCTGCACAAAAACTGGTCAGCGCATCGATTAACTAAATTGAATAGGGTGTGAATAAAAGGGGTGTAGGTGAATGATTTCGCAATTGGAACCAGAATTAGAACTCGGAAAACCTTCTTGTCAAGTGAGTGCAGAAAAATTCTGATAAAACTTCCGTACTGTATGGTAATTACATTTCTGATTAAAAGAAGCACAAATTCTGGTTAATAATGCTAAAATATGCGGTTTTTAAATCATTCATTTGATAATTTCCCGTTCATATAATAACAGTTTACCAGAAATTATGATTTTCAAAATTATAGTTCTTTTTACCACACATTTAGCATAAAATGGAAAATTGAAAAGTAAATTCAACCAAGCAAATGGTTTTTGCTCCATACTTTAACGTATCATGATAAAATTACTGAATTTTATCACATATTTAAAAACTATATTTTAGTGTCAATTCTACAAAAAAAATCATCAAAGCGTTTTATTTAAAATTACCCACTTTTTTGATATTTCTATAGAGCAGAAATACAGTAAATTTTACCCTATTCTGGTACTTTTGATCAACCTTTATCCGGGATATACTTTATCTGGGATAGCCTGGTTGGTAGGGCACTGGTACCATGTCCAAGAAGTCGTGGCTCGATCCCTGCAGGTAGAAGTCTCCCCGTGTAGTAAATGGTGACTGATGCACGTTAAATCTGTCGAGACACAAAGTCCCCCATGTTCCCATAACAAATCATACCTCTGGTGGTACTGATCCAGGAGTCTCTTTGGTTTCTGAATTGGTTCAAAATTACAAGGCTACGGAGTTGAACATTAGTAGTCGTAAACCCATGAAATTGGGTCGGCTGTTCAACGACGGTTATAAAANAGTTTCATTTAAATTTCAACTCTATTATAAACTAAAAACATCTTTATTATAAAGAAAAACAGTTTTTATTTTAAACTAATGACCTAGAAAAGCTTATTTTAATAATATTTTCATAAGACATAAGACCAGTCATCGTGTTTCATGTTGGGTAGTTTTTTAAAGTTACATTTGGAGGAAGAAGTTCATTCATTTCAACTGAGTCAGTGACAAGCACAGTTGTTCTGTTTTTATCATTTTCCATTCAAATGAACCTTAAGCTCACTTTTATGAAACTCTCGTACAGCAATTAGTCTTAACATATCGCAAAAGACTTTGTGGGAATTCGAAATTTTATTTTTTGGTTTTAAAAGAAGAAAGAATTCAAAACTAGGATGAAATGCGTTCTTTTCATCCTATGCAATTCTAACATTTAAATAATTGCTGTTCTTTTCTAAGCCATTAGAATAGTCTTTTCCTTTGTTTACAAAGCGTTTTTTATTCGAGAAAAAGACTCAAAAAGTAAAGAAGAGTCAAATAAGATAATATAGTATTCTTTTAAAATTGCACAGGGGCGTGCTACTTCATATTTTTAAACGTAATTATTCTTGTAGATTACTTTGTTACACATTCTCAAAGTGTTGTAATTATTTAAGAAGAGTTAATTAAAAGAATCAGAAAGACAGTCGTGGTTATTTTTATAGTTGTGGAAAAAAAAAGCTTTTTAACTACTTTGTAAAATTCTACTATAAAACAGTTATAAAAATTATATTTACAAGATTTATTACTCAACTAGTATTAAAACTTAAAAACGTAAGTGTAGGATATACACTGTAAGAAATAACTAAATTCTATAGAACAAAACAACATATTTTATACCATTTATACCAACAAAAAAAAACATATAAACCATTTTAAATCATTACACGTTTGTAGCAAAAAATTTTCTTTTTTCTTTTTTACAAACTTTTTCTGTATATTTGACGTTTTCAAAGCTGTTTTTCATCAAACAGTTTTTCACCGCAATCGTAAAGGGATTGGAACGATCAATACAAGTTTTAGTTTTTGCCATGCAGTTTTGCTTACCGTTAAATAACTTTATCTATTTTTTAAAATAATATTACAACTATGTTCTATAATTGCTCTTACTCTTCAAAAATATTTTATGGTTTTAAAAATGGTATAAATAAAAGTGCAGTTCACCTTCATTGTCGAGTTAATACTCTATCTAATTATTATCTGTTTTTAGATAAAAACTTTATGATGGTGAACCATTATAGTTTTAAACGTTTTTATGTTTAAATATGATTTTAGTAAACAAGATTTTTTTAGAAAACAGTAATGACAACAGTCAACAGTTTTTTTCATCATCAAATACTAGAGCTGACTTGGCTGAGGAGACAGAGAGCCCTCGTCTTTCATTTAAGGTGACCCAGGATCGAATTTCGACGTCGACTGGTCAAGCGAATTCTGTTCACGGTTCGCATCGACCACAATTCTGACATAGTTATTTTATAGAGATTTCTTCTGTTAAAATAACAGAATTTGTTTGTTAAAATAACTGTAGTTATCTGTTAAAATAACTGTTGTTATATGTTTAAATAACAGGCGTTCGTTCTTAAATAATGGTATTTTTCTTTGAAATTAAAGGTTTCATACAAGCGCAACAGCTGGAAGTTCGATTCTGTAATTTTCGCAAATTTTTTTACACTGTAGTTTACAATTACGGAGTTCTTTGGTCCTGTTTATCAGTGGTTAAACATATTATTCAAACACACAAAGCTAACTGCATATATCAACTTATCTGATAATACCAAGCTATGAATCGTGATTAAAAGTTTTTGAAATACGATTGATTTTTGTATTCTTGTATATAATTCTTTTTATTATTTTTTAATTTTTGGCTATAGTTATATTTTATATCTTACTGAGCAAAAGTGTGAGAATCCCTATATAGGATGCTTTTTTCAATTTTAAATACATATTTTGTATTCATTATTTTAATTTCGTACCTTCAATGAACAGAGCTTCACTTGAAACTTTTAATAAGAATGCGTATAATTTATTAAAAGTAAGTATAGCTAAATTTGTCTTAAAATTTTTCACAAGAAGTAAAAATTGCTTTTTTAGACAAAAAAGGAACAGATGGTTTAGCTTTAAGCTTTTAATTTTAAATAATTATAAAAATAAAAATTTTATAATATCAGATTAAAATATTGAGGGCTCATTAATAAATATAAATTTTTTTGACTATGGTTCCCTCTAACTCATTGCTAATGCTATTTAAGCTGCACAGCTCATGCATGAAAATTCTCCTAGAAATCACGGTGACCATAAAGTTAGTGTTAAGGTTAACGTAAAATAAAAGTTATGCTAAAGCTCTCTATTAATGATTAAAAGAAATTCAGAATTTTTTATCGTGTGCATGATTTTTATACATTTCTAATAATCGAAATTTAAAATTAATGTAAGTAAAGTTGTATAATAAATATTTATGGCGAATACCGTTATATAAATGAATTGCGACAAATATAAATAAATTGT
>NC_092211.1:81640776-81666349 GCF_043381705.1 Parasteatoda tepidariorum
AGGAATGGTAGGCAATGTTGGCTACTTATTCCTCCATTTTCTTTATTTGGCGGTAATAGTAGGTAGAAAAACAACTTTTCTCGATGCTATAAAATGCTTTTTGAGAAGGTACCTCTAATTTCGTTGTCTACCCTTAATAAAGAAATTGCCTTTTTTTCTAACTAATTAAAAATGGAATAAATATTTCCAACATCGATTATTCAGCTTTCATTCATAGTTTTTATCACTAGCATTTAACAAGTTGGGCAAAATTTTAAAAATAATTTGAGCAAAGTTTAACAACTTCTAAAAAACATTTCATAACTTGATATATTAATCAATAAATAATTCATAACTTGACTTTGACGTACACGTTATTGGCTTAATAAATATATTTTTATTTTAATTACCATCTTTTAATTCTGAAATGATTTTCTAATAGAGAAATTGCTTTGCATATCATTGTACAAGAAATTTGTTATTTACAAATATGTACTCACGAAATAAATTAATTATTTTATAATATAAATTCAGATAATGATTTTTCTGAACAGTTCATAAATTGCAAGTTTAATTGAATTAAAACTATAAATTATTTGTAATTTCAGTACATTAATGCATTATATTATTATACATATTTATATTTCTTAATTAAGCAGCAATTTTTTAGTAAAAATGGGTGCTGGCTGTATTAAATTTCTTTTCTCCCGAAAACTTGGTTTTAAATGTGATATATTTGTTAAATTATTTAGGGCTTTGAGTTTATTAGCTTAAAAAAAATTGCTAAGAAATTTTGTGTTTTAAATTTTGAAAAAAAATTGAGTCAATTAATTGTGTTCTTGTTTAAAATTTTGCACATCTTTCTCCGATGCTTTTTCTTCTATTAAAATAAAATTATTCTCATCAAACTTTCGGTCAGAGAATACTGTTTCTTCTTGGCCGTGTTGGTCAATGTTATTTTTAATTTCCTCATCATTGTTTCGAAAGCTTAAGAAAAGAGATTTTTTAAGGCATTGTTCACCTAAAGCTAGCGAAGTTGACTGTTTAATAAAGTAAATTTTTCAAATTACAAGAAATTAGTTGCTGAGACAATATAAACTTAAATTCCTAGAACTGATATCGTATTAGCTAGTTTTTATACCTTAAAATAATTTACAATATTTTGTACATCATTAAATCACATGGAAAATTAACGTCGTAATTACATATTACCCAATTTTACCATTGTTAATAAATAATGTAAGATTTTTCATGTCTGCAATGAAAGAATTTGTCATGGAACTTTCTCAGTAAAATATTTTCTACTGGAATATTCAAAAGTAAATAATTAACTATACAGTGTATTATTGCAAGCAAATGCAACTTTAAATTAATTGGAAAAATTTAAAGACTAATTTGATCGGCAATTTTATTTAAAGAAATTCATCGTATTTATACTAGATTGGTAAAAGTTCATTCAAATAATTCTACTTTTTTTTTTCTTATTGAATGTTTCGTTTCTATTTTACAAATAAAAGCTATTCTTATAAATTTGCTCTGTTATTCCTTTCAAAACATGTGTTAAATTGTTTTTTTAAAACATGATCCATTTTTGTTATTATGATACTTAAAAGAATCATTAAGTTACCTTATCATATTTATTTAAACTGATCACAGTTTCAAAAGAATATTCCACAATTAAAAAAAATCTTACGGTTAAAAAAAGCTTGATTTTAATAATTTTTAATTTATCTTCTCATAAAGTGTTTTGGTACAGATGTAAGAACGAAGTTTTTTTCTCTTGCTTTAAAATTATTAATTGGTTTTGGGGTTCTTTTGTCAATATTAAACAGGTATTGAATTTTTTAACATGTAAACATTTTTGAATATTGAACTTATATGAAGACACTTATCTCCACTTTAACACTCGATTTTCCACAAAAACGATCAGTTGGGACTGACATCATTGATCACATGTGAGGGTATTCGTGATCTTCTTTTTATTTAAATGCAAGTTCCCAATTAACGTTTTCATGGCAAGTTTTTAAATAATTATTCCTAGAGAATCGATAGTTACGGCAAAAATAGTTAAACATACGATTTCATGCTTTACCTCACAAAGAAGAGAGCCGTGCTAATCGGATTTAAGCAAATTTTTGATTGACTGATCCAGACTTGATTCAATTCATCCACATTATAAGGTAAGAAAATTACGTACTCGAAATATGTTTTTATACTTCATGAGAGTGAAAACTTTCAGAGCTATTGATCAAACATAGATATGTACTAAACTATCAACACGAATCTCTAACTATATTTGCACAAAACAAAAATCTTTACCATTCGTATCTAATATAGTTGTATATTAATCATCGTTATGAGTTTCGATCTTTACCTAATTCATATCTATAATAGATACAATCGTATGTTTAGTATTATTAAAGGCATCTAAGATTCTCATTCTGTTCCGAGCAGAATCATAAATGGAAACACTTTTAATGGTAGAAAGCGTCTGTTAGGTTTTCTGGTTGCATTTATGTAGCTACACTGCGGTATTAAATTAATTGTTTGATGATGAATTTCTTTCTATTTATTGATTAATTTTCAACGATGCATTGCTTTTTATTTCCTATAAAAACTGATAGAACACTGTTAGAAATTTCTCAGAAAAAATGGTTAAATAAAAATTTAATTGTAATCCACAACCTAGCATCAAGGCCCATTACCTAACGAAAATCCTATTTCCAATGTCCAGTTAAATTTGTTAGATATTTTTTTATGGTTTTGAAACTATGCTAGTTGTAAATGGTTAAAAAGTAGTACAGTTTTTTATTCATGTTTTTTTAATTATACTAAATGTAAACTGTTTCTAAACCGTTAAGGTAAAAAATGCTCTTTATCGTAAATGTTACGGTAAATTGGATAGACAGACTGCTGCCCGTTATTTTACCAAATTTTATAATAAAAATTCTAACAGTGAATAAGTAAGTAGACACTCTCATATATTTAATAAGATTAAAGGTTTACAGGTTACGAGATTTCAGTTTAGTTTTAGTTTAAAGGTTACGAGATTTTATTGAAATAATTACAAAAAAAAATGCGTACTTTTTATTTCATTAAAGAAAAACTAAACGCTCTGACTGATAGTTGAATTCATACATTTATGAAAAAATGTAAAGGAATAATAATAGTGTTATGAACAATGAGATAATACAAAAAATATGTATTTAAGTATATATATTAAAAAACAATTTCGAGAATTTAGTTAAACTGATAAGTATATTATTGCTGAGCTTGTACATGATAAAAATAGGTAAAAAATATATGTTTCATTAGCACATTTTGTAATTACATAATAAAGTTTAAATAATTATAAACACTTTTCACAGGGCCGTGATCTCTCAAGGGATAGAGCGTTCGTGTTCCAATGAGGTGCACCGCTTTCTAATCCGAGCGATGGCTGGATGATATGAATTCCGCATCTGGCTTGCACCGACCACAGTGCTGACGTGAAGTGTCCTCAGTGGTAGATGGATCATGGGCTAGAGTCCCTTTGTCGTCAGACTAACCACGGGAGGCTCTCGTGGTCTTCCTCTCCATGTAACGCAAATGCGGGATAGTTCCAACAAAAAGTCCTCCATGAAGGAGAAAGGTCCTTCAATACTTGATCCAGGAGTTCCCTTGTCTTCTGAATTGGTTTGAATTAGTTGTCGTAAACCCAAAAATTGGGTCGGCTGTTCAACGACGGTTATAAGAAAATACAAAATTAAAAAAAAAATAAACACTTCTCACAACACCATGTTACAGAATAAAAGGAACGACCAAAATTTGCAAACATATTATGCTTTTTTATTAGATTCAGTACAACACACCTGCTGTACCGAACAGTTGTTCAAAATTAGTTATAGCAGAAAAAGTAAGCAAGTATAAAGTACAACAATATTTTTTATCAGGATAACCATGAGAGGGTTTCCTTTCTACTTTATGAAAATATGGGATACTTTTATTAAAACAAATTTGCATTGAAGCAAATTTTCTCAATGTTTGATAGATAAGTTTTATTGTCTTCAGAGTGCGTTTGAGGTTTTTAACTTAATCCCGATATCGATAGGATTTTTTTAGAGACTAATCCTGTTTGTTTTATCAAGTCAGATAAAACTCGATTTTTTGAAAAAATGATAATAAGGATAACATTTGCAAACCTACTACGTGCATTTTTTGGAGATTTACTCTTTTAGGAGGATGATATCTGATGGTTTTGAATTATTTCGCAAAATTTTTCCTCTATTTTTTATTTGTAAAAGCGAAAAGATTTTTCTATATATATATGTTCAATTTGGAAACAGTAGGAAAATTAATAATAAAAATTTCATTAATCCAATCCCAAAACATCTTTCAAGCCAAACTCTGAAGTCGTAATCGGGGATCGAAAACGAAGCAGGTAGACAACATCACTTCTTACCTTCCCGAATATCTAGAACCAGACAATTAGAACTTTTAAGTATCGAAATACGTAGAATGCAAAAGCGAAAAGATTTCGGCCATTTTTGATTAGTTATAATTAATACCTGATGAAGAGAATACGAAAAGCTAATTTTTCTTAGAACATTTTATTTAACTAACGTTACATTAGTATAACTTCAGCTAGCTTAAACATTATCGGCTGTCCTGTGATCAGGCTAGCTAGAGAGGAGGTAGAAAAGCTAAGGGTCAGTTCCTCACCTGACTGAGAATATTTATCACAGGGATCATAGGGTTGCTTTTACCTGAAAACCTTAACTCGCCAAGCTGGCCGAAAGGCTGTTGAAAGTGGCGAGCACCGCACCTTATAATTGGCAGACAATTTTATTTTATTACAGACGTTGAACAGCCGACCCAATTTTGGGTTTACGACTACTAATGTTCAACTCCGTAGCCTTGCAATTTCGAACACAACCCAGAAAACAAGAGAACTTTTGGATCAAAGATTAGGGAAAATTAACCTCCGTTGAGAGCTTTTTGGTGCAACTATCCAGCATTTGCGTTACATGGAGAGGAAAACCACGAGAATCAGACACAGGTAACACAATAGCAAAAGGATTCTAACCCATGGCTCGTCTACCACTGAGGATATTTTATGTCAGCATTAAGGTCAGCTCGAGCTGGGAGCAGAATTCGTATCGATTAGCTAACTTTGAGATTCAAACCAGTGGCCCCTCATTGGGAGGCGAGAAATCTATACCCTGAGATATCAATATTTTTTGTATACAAACGTCGTTGAACAGCCGACCCAATTTTGGGTTTACGACTATTAATGTTCAACTCCGCAGCCTTGTAATTTTGAACCCAACCCAATCCAGAAGACAAGGGAACTCCTGGATCGAGTATTGGGAGAAATCTGCCTTCTTGGAGGACTTTTTGAAGGAGCTAACCCACAATTGCGTTACATGGAGAGGAAGGCCACGAGAACCTCCCACAGTTAGCTTGATGGCAAGGGGACTCTAACCCATGATACGTTTACCACTGAGGATGTTTCACGTCAGCACTGTGGTCGGTGCCAGCCGGATGCGGAATTCACATCGACTGGGATTCGAGCCCAATTCGCGCATTGGAATTCGCACGCTCTATCCCCTGAACCATCGCGGCTATGACTAACTTTTTGAAATCATAATTATTTTTCATATTTTAGACATCAGTGCCTTGAAATGACCTGCTAACAAATGTAAATGGAATTATTTTAACCTACGCTTTATGTATTCATAAAATATTTTTTTTCTTTATAATCACGATATTCTGTGAAGTTGTTTTTCGCATAATTTATAAGGTTTGTATTCGCAATATAATCAGTTTTTGTAATGTGTGAAAATAAAGATGTATCGATAAAATTTGAACATTTTAATATAATGTAGCAATTTAATTATATTATGATACTTTCAGTTGCACGTGAATACATCATTTTAAAATGTAAAAACTTTGAACCAGTTTTAAAACTTTTCACGAAATTAACTAGTTAAATTATGCTTTCCAAAGCGCTATAAACTCTCTATCTTAATTTAATTTAATCGTCTCTAAACACCCAAAACCGTACTTTCGTAAACGTGTTCCATAATTTTCGTACTTTACTTAAAGTCGATCTTACAACTATAAATGCAACACATAAAACATTATAAATTTCTATAAAGCCATAAAAAATTTTCTCTACTGATGAAAAAAAGAAAATTTATGTTCTTTTTTAGTATGTCTAGGATGAGATCACGTAAAATTTCTTTTTATACCTTAAGATATTGTATTCCCCAACATCGTGATATTTTTTATCCTTGTGTATAAGAAATGAAACTAGCTTATAGCACAGAAAAAAATAATTCTGTATTCATTTGAAAAATAATATTTTATTGTTTCAGAAAATAAAACAATGAAATTATTTTCAATATTTACTAACGAAAGAGGTTATACAAATGAAAATCGAAGTGTCTGATAGATGAAGCATCTGCGTTTTATTTAGTTTAAAAGACGATATTTTTTCTTTCTTTTTTCTTAACTTAAATCGAAAATTTTTGTACGGAGGAAAAATGTTAAACCATGCAAATAAATGGAAAGATTCAATGCATTTTAATAGTTTATTTTTTTCAAGTATAGCTTTTAAATATTATATGCAAAACGCATCTTCCATTTTATCAGTAGATATGCTTGCTATATAAGAAACAAATGCTTTAGTTTATAAAATTTGTTAAGATATCATTATGATATAAATATCATACTTATATATATTGGCATAGTTTTATAAAAATAGCTTATTTTGTTTTTATAGTTTCATCAAGCTAATTTAAAATAATGTTAAGATTGTTTTTATCATTAAATTATTTGGAATTTTTATCAAGATGCTATTTAATACTATATTGCACACCAATATCAGAACAATTCGCAAAATATCGTAACTATTATCGTAATAATCGTATTTATACAGTATTACGATTATTATAAACGATTACGATTATATTGAATTATTATAAAATATCATGTTACTTCATAATTAGATGGTTAAAAGCAATTTTAAGACACTTATTATTGTTGAAATTACAATTTACAATAACATAGTTACAATTTGCAATAACATATTGGATGTATTCAATAATATATTGTTTATTACGCGTGTTCTGAAAATGATGCCATGTTACCCTGGGGTTCCATGAAATAATCATAAATTCAAGTCAAGTAATTTTTTAACTAAAATCTATTGCTATTCAATCTATTGCTATTCTGAAATTTTCAAGGTCGAGGAAATAAATATCGGTGTCAGAACAAATATCGCTTTAAAATATATATCGATGACTAATACCATACCTGCCAACTTTTAATTCTTTCGAGGATGATTTTCCCCGGTGGAAATAAAATGGAATTTTAATTACAATTTTAGGCAGAAACATACGCTGTATTTTGAAAACGCTTATGCGGACCACCATGACTTTTTGTTATTATTATATATAAATATATATGCTTCATTTATTTTAAAATAATGGTGGCCTAAAAGATTATAAGTTAAGTTTATAAATGCAAAAAATATATAGAAAGCATACATTTTGCTACCACTTTAAATATAGAAATAAAATTTTATTCCAAATGCGTAAAAGTTGTCGGATATGCTAATACCAACGAAGCATTCATTATATGAATATAATAAATATTATACCTTAGACAATAATTATATGGCTAGCGTGTCATGAAACGATTTTAAATCTCACAAGGGTTCCATAACTTTAAAAGTTTGGGACCACTTACTTTATAATATTTAATGATGTGAAAGTAAATGGAAAATTAGAGCAAATTTCACACCATTATATACCTAGAAATATAGTTTATGTTTTACTAAGACAAAAATATTTTTATGTAGGCAAAATGGGATCTTAGATAGTTTAAAACAATATGAAGATAGCTATTATTTGAGTAATTGCATAAAGAAAGAGCATCAGTTCGTCTACACTGTTCGGAATTTTTCGGATTAAATGGTTCAATAACATTTTATGCAACTGTTACTTTACCATATTCAATCAAAAAAGTCAAATAACCATTAAAAAAGATGGTATTTAAGCTTCAAACTGTGAGAAATTCTTTTGACTGTGTTTACCTAATACAGTTAAGCAACAAAAACTTTATCCGAGACAACGAGAATATATTTTTCGAAACCTGAAAGTTAAACCATGTGAAAAGAATTAGAAATTGATAATTTCAATTTTCATCACCGAATGTATAATAATCTTACAAAATAAGCATGTATTGAATACTTCATAAAGCCATTCAGTTCCTTGCAGTTAAGTACATATTTTCGCCGAGAGGGCTAATCTATCAATCTCATGATCAGCTGAACAGGGGTTCAAATCCCAGCGTTACTGAATAATACCTCAATGTCTTTAACACATAAGGAGTTTCCAATGTCCCGTACTTCTTAAATGGCGCCCATGGACAATTAAAATACGAAATTATCATTCACGCATTGATGGCAGCAACACAGTACTACTCAGCTTATAGGTCCAGTATTCCCCATCTCTCACGATGGATGCTACCACTATATAAACACCACATTTCACGATTTTCTTGACAAAACACAACTCAATTACAACCTAGCTCTAATGGCCATCACCTCAGGAAAAGTCTAATAAAACTTAACTCCAATGTAACCCCAATGCCCAATTAAATTTTTCTTTTATGGTATCTAAACAATGCTTGTCGTAAATAGTTGCACAATCATATAGTCTTGTACGCACGTTTTTAACCATTCTAGTTAAAAGTGGTTTCGAACCTGTAAAGGTAAAGAAACGCTCCTAACCGTAAAATTTATGGTGATTTGAAATGACCATTTGCTGTTGGTTATTTTGAAAAGAAATACCGTCATTTTAAAAAGAAATTTCTGAAAATGTGTTTAAATTTAAACTCCTCTGTCATAAACATTATTTTTTAACGACTTTTTGTACTGACAGAAAAAAACAGGATATATATNGTGTAATTTCTTGAGTTATCGCGATTTTTGTGAATTTTCCTTAATTTATGATAACCAGTGTATATATATATATAGTTATATATATATATATATATGTTTTCAAACTCCATATAATTTGAACTCCAGCATTCTTAATCCCCATTATTATTTAAGCACTCAGAAAACTTCATACTACAAAAAATTCTTTAATGTTACATTTTTATTGAACATTAGCAGACAAATCGTCTTATTAACAGACAAATGTCTGACAATTCGGTGAACACAAATATTTACTAGTTAAAAAAAATTTTTAAGCAGTTTAGTTGTAAACAAAGAATTAAAAAATGTATGAGGAAAGTAAGGTTTTTCAAATTTTTAAGATCACAAGAATTCAGAAAGAAAAACACTTGAAGTTATTTTTATCAAAATCAACGCTTATTGTGGTTGACTCTTAAGTTAGAGGAATGCAAGACAATTACCGTCATATTTTTGAACTAGATCTACCGCTCTCTAATCTGTTGATGACATGCATGAGCAAACATTTTGCAGATAATTATTTGCTCGAAAATATCTTGCACGATGCTCTTGAGAATAAAAATGTAACTTCCATGGAGCTTTACAAATATTTTTCAAGCTTTAACTTCAAATTAAATAACGTAATTACGCAAAATAATTTCGCGCGTAAAAGTTACTCAATCATCTCTAGTAATTTCACTAAAATAAATTAGTCTTCGTATTTATTTTAACTATCATTTTAAAGTAAATTTTCTCAACTAATTAACTAACTTCAAATTTCTGCTACATGGTTTTACCTTCTCTGTCGAATATTATTTGAAAAGTTTTTAAAATATTCAATTAAGAAACCTTGTTATAAACATTTATGAAGTGAAGGAAAATGTTTTCATTTACATCTTTAAATATTTCAAATTATCTTAAGTATTTATATACGAGGCTCTATATGATATATACGAGTTCGATACAATCGAGAATTATTTTTCACAAATAAATAGTCAAGAGAATTATTTTTCACAAATAATAGTAATCATTTACTATTTTACACTTTACAAGGAAATTTAACAAAAAATTACTCGTCTGTCTGAAATCTTGTATTCCAGTCAAGTTTTATTCTAGAAAAAAACAAAAATCATTTAGTTTGTTTTAAACTTATCTAAAAGTTATGAGTTGCATAACTGGCAGTTTTAACAGTAAAAAAGGACGTTTAACACTTTTATGTAACTCATAATTTGATATATTTTCTTCATACTTTTGAAATTGTTTTCTTTAACCCATTGGGAAAATGAGTGTTGTTTTAGGTTTTCATGTCGGAAAATTTTTCGAGTAGGTTAATTTGAAATCTATAATCACAAATAAAAAAATGTAAGTTATATAAGCATTAATAAAAAAAGCAAAGCAACACAATAATTTGAAATAAAAAAAAATCAAGGCAATAATTTTGAAATTTCCTGGAGTTGATTGTTTCCCGAGTAGTTATTTTCACTAACGTATATTTTTAACGCTGCAGAATATTAATTTAAAGAATTTTTGTTTTTTTAACGATTAATTTATTTATAATTATGTCTTGGTGGCAAATTTGTTCTAAATATACCATAATATAATAAATGATATACTATAATATCTAAATTTTATAAATACTGAAGATGGAAAAAATGTAAAAGCTTAAGAAACGCATTTTAACTAAATTGAAAACAAATCCTGCTCAGGGGATGACATAAGGACAAACATCAAATCAGAAAAGGAATCCAATTTGCAAGAACAAAAGAGGCAAAGAAGTAAATTAGCAATTAAAACGCTAAATCAAAATGGAAAAGCGCCTAACGCAGCTAAAGCCAAATTTGCTTTATTTTAATTTAGATATTCAAACAAACAATTAAAGCAGGAAAAAGTAATAAAAAGCAATAAAATGTAAGATATGTGTGTTTGTAAGACAGCACTTCTTCGGAGGACACACAGCCTACCAACACACAGGAGCCTTTCTGTTGTCAGTGGAAAAACCAAAACTGACAACATCAATTCATCAATTGCTGCAGTTTTTGCAACTCGTGACTTTAATTGGGTATTTGCATTGAAGAAGATTACGAATACCCACACATATAACCTATGACATCATCACTGGTTGATCATTTATGAGCAAAACGATGTGTTAAAGTTGAGCTTATTTTCATCATATAAGTTAGAATGTTAACGACCGTGAAGTTAATTAAGTACAGCTTCGTATCACACATCGAATTTCTTGAAACATAATTCTTTCTCGACTACGTCTTTTACGTAACTTAAATTTATTATCTGTTAATGTATTTTATTGTAACAGTGGTATATTTTTGCTTCGTGAACCTGGTAACTTCGATGCATTTGTTTGATTTTCTACATGGTTTCGTGCCTGTCTTTATGTAAAATAAGAAATATATAGTGTAAGAATTGATATCTTTGTAAAATAATTTTTGCGTAAGAATAAAGAATACATCACTTAAGAGAATTGATACTAGATGAGCTAGGCTTACTCGAAATAGAATGGAAAGAATAGTTGATAACGTAAACAAATGTCCCGTTTCAACAACCAATCTGAATCGAGACACACAAGCTACGTCACTTGCAGGTACCCTATTGCTCTACCATTAAAATTGACCAATGGGTTGCCAGTATTTGAAATGATGTAATCACAGTTTCCCCCCTTTAGTAATTAATCGTCATTATATTCTTAGCTTCTATTTTTGTACAGATTTCAATTGTCATTTATGGGGCGGGGGGGGGNGGGGGGGGGGGGGGGAGAGTTTGAGTTGCTTTTTATTATGGCAATGAAGATTATAAGATTGATAAAATCTCATTGTTTCTAGAGGCTCAGAATAATTGTTCATATTTTGAATACTTACGTAAAGTAGATAGTTAAATATCCAAACATATAACTTGATTTAAAAAACTTCATTGGCTATAAAAGTACGCAGATGGAAAGAAAAATCAACATGTTTCAAGCGTACAAAAATAGGTGTCCATTTTCATGACTTGCCAGACGTGAATAAAATGCAAAAGTGATTTGAAATATAAAACGTTAAATTACCCGATGTCCTTGTTCTTTTCTTTTGTTTCATTCTCGACTACCACTTTTCTAGTTTTTTTCTTACCTTCATTTTCCATTTTTCGTAGGCAAGTTTACGTTTCACTTTTCAAGTCACTTATGTTTTTCTCATGCATGTCTAGCAGATCTAGAGAATTTGCGCCTATTTTTGAGCATTTAAAACATATCTATTGTTTTTGCATCTCATAATTTTAAAGCCAATGAAGTTTTTTTAAATCGAGTAATATCTTACCGTTTCAATTTCTTGGGATTATTTATTTAATCCCATAATAGGTTTTCATTTATTTTTGAATAATATCAATTTTGTGAGGGAAAAAAGGCTGAAATAATACTTTTTACACTTTTACTTATTCATTTCTAATAAACTAGGAAATATTCCCTGCTTGCTCAGCTCCCCAACCTATTCTCATTCATCATTGTTTATTACATAAACGTCGATATTTTCCCCAAAATACCCCAAACATTTGGGCTTTTAAAAAAATAATTATTGTAGTTTTATGTTAGAACATTATGTTAATGTTTTAAACGTAACAAAATGGACGATTTCTTATATTTCAAAAATAATCATCACTACTTTTTAAAAAAATTAACCTAAGGGATTCAGGTTAACGTTTTCAATAAGATAAAAAAAATTTCTTGTTGAAGTAACTTACAACAATTCAAATAGGGATCGGTTTTTATCACTTTTCAGGTTTTTCTTATTTTTAAGAATTTCGCTATGAATGTTAAGATTTACATCTGGCAACGTGTAATCTCTCATCATGCTACTTTCGATTGGCATCTACTCGAGCACGAGCTTATAAAATAAAGAAATAAGGATCTCATAAGGAAATAAATATTTCAAACGAAAAAAGTAACCGTTTCCTATTTGAATATACAATATTTAAAACAAAAAAGCAGAAACAAAAATCACGATTTACACAGATTCACATTAGATTCACGATTCACATTAGATTTGAAATAACTTTCAAACAAATTGATATTTCGAAAAAAGAAAATATCGTTAAAATTATAATACAAAATGGTCCTATCAGCACGTCAAGCTCTGTAGTCGCATTTCAGCCGACAGCAGATCAACCAACATGTTTTTTTTACTAAAAGTTCAACAATTAATAAATCTCGAACTAATAATCGAATTGCAATTTTTTTTTCTTTGGAAATCCTTGTGCATTTTTTCACGCACCTACGTAACTTCAAGTTTCTAAATTTTAAAGAGTGTGTGTAGTAAAGTAAAAAACAAGTAAGAAAAACTTGGAAAAAGCACTAAAGAGTAAGAAACTCTATTAAGTTCATACACAAATAATCTCTCTTAGGATAAATAAATTTTTGAATTGTGTGCCAAAAGTTTTCAATTCTCTTCATAAGTTTTTGAGGCATGGTGAAATACGTTTAAAGTAAAATTAACCTTAAGGGGTTCAAACTTTAGATTGCTCTCCTGATTAAACTCATATTTCCCAGATTGCTCAGTTAAAAATCCAAATTAAAATTGGAGGGTTAAAAATCCGAATATGCCGAAGAAAAAGGTTTGTTTACTCAGAGAGAAAGTACGTTTTTATGCCTGATTTCAGAATTTTAAATATCGTCTGCAGTAATTAATTTGTATATTTGAGATCACCCCTAAAATCATTAAGATTGAGTTATAAAACGTGAAGATTCGATCATTAGATCAACAGTTATCCAAATGATCAGTTTTTTATTTCGCGCTTTTTGTCACTTTTTTATTATTCTACATACTTTTCTTTTGTTACTTTATTATCAGCTAGCATAAACAAATTATTTCATTTGTATTGCTGACTTAAAATTATCTCCTAATGAGGGGAAGGCATCAGAATTTATAATTATTATTTTTTTGTGTAATTCCCAATTTAATATTAAAAAAATCCAATCATAATCTCGTATCGACTTTCATGTATGTATACACGTAGTTTCAAATCCAATTTTAACAAAAATTAATTAATTTCGAAAGTAAATGCTCTTAAATTAATTGACGTTCAAATATGAAAATTCGCCCGAAGGCTTCCGAATTACGGTATATTTTTAATAAACATTTCTGCTAATGCATTATTCTTTTTATTGTTCCTCTGAACTAAATGAAATCGTTATATTTATTTTATGGACAGCTTATTTTTTTATTTGAAAACTGTTTTAATGATATATTCTGATATTAATTTGATATATGCCATTAAACTAGTTTCGGATACATAAAATAATCCGTTCATAAAGTTAACTATAACTTTTTATTCCTTTTCAACTTACTTGTAACTGCTAATAGATTATGATATATAGTTAATTTTTTAACTAAAATTCCCAAAAGCAAAAATAATATTAAAAGTGTAGTTAAAAGCCCACACTATCTATTTTACTAAATTTACCGAAACGTTTTTAGAAAATAACTGTCATTATAGTAATTTTACTTCGGCAATTAAACGGGTAAATGCTTAAAAACTTTTATTCGAATGTGTACTTCAAAGCACTTAAAATCTAATTATTTACATACCATCAGCGCTTCTTTTTGAAAATCTCAGAAATTCTTGTTTTTAATTAAAGCCTGAAATAAATGACGCAACATTACTCTAAAATCCTTTTCTAATTTTTTCTTCTAAACTGTGATTGCAGACATAAATAAAGTTTATTGCATTGAAGTGCTTAAAAGTTCAAAGAACTCTCACTTAACAGGCTGAAAGGTTTTAGTTATTGTTTTATTTTGCACATATTATGTTGAATGTATAAGTGAATGCTTTTTATCAATTAATCCTTATCTTCAATCAATATAATCAATTTATATTTTTTAACTATTAAAATGCATTTAACGATACTAAAATTTTGTGTGAGTCGAATTTACATTAATACCTCGAAAGCTTCCTGTACAGTAATACGCATTAATTTCGTATTAATTTTACAAAGCATCATTTCTTTATCAATCGCTGTCTAATTCTTTAAAAACTCTCTTAAAAAAGTGGAAAAAATATTTTTAGCATATTGTTCAAACGAGAAATCGTAGATAAAATTTTTGGTCACTATTTTATTTTATAATAACTCATTCGTTATATTAATCTTTTGAACAAGTACAGTGGGCGCAACGCGGACAGCCCTGAATAGCCTTTAATCTAATGATCCGATCTTTACGATCTAAGACTCAATCTTAATGTTTTGAGGTGTGAACGCAAATATGCTCATTAATTAATTCAGATGAAATTTGAAGTGAAGAAATCATACACAAAAGCTTACTTTCTTTGAATAAATATATCTTTTTTCGACGGATTTGGATTTCTGACCCCCAAAATATAGGAGTAGCCGCAATTTAGAAAATAGGTTCCCGATATTTTGATTAGGAGAACGGTCCAAAGAGTTTGGATCCCTTAATGTTAATTTTACTTTTTGCGTTTTTCTCCAGATCTTAAAAACTTTTGAAATAAATTGAAAATTGTTTGCGTAAAATTATAAAAGTTGTTTAACTAATGATTATTACATACATTCAATAAATTAAATATTTGCATTAAAATCAATGTATGCTGTAAAGTAAGTAAAACAATGCTTTTAGTAAATATTTATTATTTTTCATTATTTTATTTAATTACTATACAATTATTTATTAACTATACAATTTTCTACACCACTTTAAAGATTGTAATTTTACATTACAAAATACAAAATTCCATCAAAACTGGCTGAATTATTCTTGAGAAATCGAATTTTAAAAATACGAATTTTTATTATATCTTTTAAATATTGAAAATACAATACAATGATTGATCATCTATACAACATGTGATTAATAATGTATATTTCTTGACAATAATTCGTATATTGTAGTTAATGTGTGGTAGTGTCGGCTATAAATTTCTTCTAATTTTCTTTTTCCACTATTTTTATGCAGTAACATCGCAGCATGCATCGCCATTACCGGGAATAATCTATTTTTAAAAACCTCAAAGTTAAGGGTACATTTGCACTTTTTCAAGGACTTGGCTTATGGCTAATCTAAGATATGGAGATGAATTGAACCACTACTGCTAATCATAGTCATCTTTAGGTTTGTTTTGCACATACGCACAAAAAAAGCGAGATTTAGTTGTTCCTTCGTTTAAAAGCAAAATATTGTAAATAATCTTAGTAAATATTTTTTTCCAATGCCCACCTGTGTTAACATCCGTCAATTCAGGCATATACAGGGCGATTTTGTTGGCCTCTCTTTCAGGGGCACCATATTAGGTGGGTCAACGTCAGTCCCTCAGTGAGAACAGATAGTACAGAGAAGGAAGGAACATCCATGCCTTGCCTGAGATTCGAACTCAGAACCTTTCTGATGCAAGGACAGTTCCCTGCCCCCCACACAGGCCGGTCGGCTTTTAGCAAATATAATTCTGTCAAATGTATGAAAAAATTTCTTTTTGCTTTTTAATAATAACTAATAATCAGAAATAAGTTTAGTTTCTTAGGAAAATAAAGAGCCTTTGGGATTAATTAGAGGGATGTCATTTTCTCTATAGAGTATTTTTTCAGCATTTCCACGCAATGTAAAAAATCAGGAAACAATTTGCTGCTAAACAATAACAATTATTCTCTTAAACAAGTCTGAATTTATATTTCACCGCAAAATTTCCTTCGAAAATTATTCGCATTATTCCAAAGCAGTAAGCTGTCAAATTCAGGGAAAATTAGTTGCAGTTATAGAGTTGGTTGAACATATTAAATATGACAGATTTCAGCTCTAAGCTTAATCACCCATTGATTAAATATAGATTGACAGATAATTATATGCGTGCCATTTGGCAGCAGGTACTTAAGTTCTCCTTCATCACTAATTGTGGCTAATTTGAAAAGATTTGCACAAAACAGATACAAACATTAGGTTTTTCCAAGTTTTAGACAATTATGTAAACAGGAGGCTTAAATGAACATAAATGAATATAATTATATCTGGTTTATTTAAGCTCTTTTAAAGAAGAAGAGCATTTATTACTGTTGTTGGAAGTAATACTTTAGCTTACACAAAATACTTCTAACATAAAATTTATGTATAAAATAAGTTTTTTTTCTGTGAAATTAAACTGCTAGATTTAATTGTATCGTTTATTTTGCGTCCTCTTAAATGGATTTTTAATTCTTATAAAAACAATTTCTCTTCTTTTTCGAAATAAATAAGAAATTGTTTTGTGTTATATTAATTGTTTTGCGTTACATTTATAACTAGAGAAGTCACTTTCTGTGACTGAAATTTTGAGAGAGCTTCTGTGTTACGTTACGGCATCCCGCTAACGCTAATTAAGCTTCACAGTACATGCGCGTAAATTAACATAAAAAAAATAATGCATGTCGCCATTTGCTTGTTACGAAAACATTTTTCTCTGTATTTTCATTCATTTAATTTTTTCTTTTCAATATTTTTTCTTTTCATTAGGCACTTTAAAATATGATTAATTTGTTGGAATTGGCGATATTATGATGTTATAAAAGAGAGAAAATGCTTTTGCTGTAAGTGCCGCAGTTTCAGAAAGAAATATACTTTAGATCGACGATTTTTAAAATTATGGTTTTATTTTAACCACAGTTAATTTTTCTTATTTTAATATTGTACTATTTATCACATGATTTATGAAAATTATTTGAAAAGTAAGAAACGTTCGTTTGTGTAAAACAATTGCTTATTAACCTGTAGTTTGCTATGTTTTGTAATAGACTAATAGATTTTATAAACATTAGTATTGGTTGCTAAGAAATCCTGTCATTCACTAGCTCATTCTGTAATTTTTTCAGACTAATGCAAATAAATGCTGAAATTGAGTTATCTTGGAATATAACTTGGTGAAAGCTAAACATTTAAATTGAAAGAAAAGGCTACATAGAAAATAAAACTAATTAAGAAATGGTATGCTAGTTCGATTAAGCGAAACATAAAAAAATTGCCATTGGATTATTGTCACCAATAATGCGTAATTAATTCGAATAATAGGTTCTACTTCAAAGAAAAAATTAGCTATTTACTAGAAAGCAAATTTATCGAATAAATGGTACAAATTCGTTTAGGAAAAGCGTTAAAAATTGCCAAGTTAATAATGAACTAGAGCATTTTGGAAGAGAAGACAGGGCGAATCTTATAAAGTAAGTGCTCAACTCTTCATATTTTAATTTTATTGAAAATGTGAATATAAATCCTAAATGATGCTTATCTTAATGTCAATATACACCATTGTGCAAATTAATTGAAACAAACTCAATAAATTCAGAAAACTAAGTGAAAATTCTATTTTATTTAAATTTATACAAACTCAAAAATTTTTAGTACATAATATGATCTCCACGACACTTTATTAACATTTGGACACGATTCGGCATGGATTCCACTAATTTTTTACAGTCATTTATGATATTTGTGTCCTTGTACCACACATGAATTAACGCCGTGATTAGCTTCTCCATAGTTGAACAGTCCATATTTAATAGGCGATTCTTGCATATGGCCCAGAGATTCTCAATTGGGTTGATATCCGGAGAGTTCCCTGGCCATTCCAATGTCTCAATTTGATTCTCAGACATGAATTTCTTGACAATTTTGGACGTATGGCAAGGAGCTAAATCCTGTTGAAAAATTCCTGTTCCATCAGGGTATCGTTTCCTCAACTCGGGAACAACTTTTTTACCCGGAATAATAATGTACTGCTCAGAACGCATCATACCGTCAATAGGCTGCAAAGGTCCAACTCCATTGTAACCGAAACAATCCCAAAACATCTTCTTTAAAAAACACGAAAAAAAAAGCTTGTTTCAATTAATTTGCACAAGGGTGTATGTTGTATTATGTTTCCTTCAGTCGATTGCAGAGTGCAACATTGGTAAAATATTGTTAAAACATTCTACCAGAAAGTGCAATATTCTGTTGTTCTCTTCTAGAAACTACTACTTGACTAAAATAAAACCATTCTGAATCCATTTTTACGAAAAAAAACAGGAAACATGACACGTTTATTTTACAAATTTTTTTTTTATATAATATAACCATATCAACCGATTATACAAACTCTAACTTACAGCTTACATACTCTCAAATAACAAATAAATTAAAATTTGGCTTACAACTTACTTATACTCAAATTGCAAATAAACGAAATCTAAGCCTGATTTGTGGGGAATGATCATTGTACAATGCCAACCTTCATCTATCTAAAGGTACCTCAAGATTGAATCAAGTTAGCATGTCTTATATACTAGGGAATTGATGTTTAATAATCGTAGTGGTAGTTACGCCACATTACTCCCCCACCAGAATTATATCAGGGATAGAATTTGATGAACGGATACCACTAGTTGATGTATTTGTGAAAAAACGGGAAAGCTGGATTAAAATCACCGGGTTTTGAGCTTTCGCCATGAGAGCTATATTAAGTTCATGGTTGTGTCTGTGGTCACTCCTGTGTTGCTATTAGCAGTCGAGTGTGTGCAGAAACCAGTTGCGTGTAAATGAGACTGAGAAGCAACAGCGCAGGAGGACGATGGGGCAGTCACAAATATCAAGTCAACTTTTCAATGTGAACCATCCATCGAAGTAGTTGTGATCATATCACGTCCGCAGGTCACCAATGTAGGGACAGACCATTAGACAATGTCAACCTTCATCTATCAAAAGATACCTCAAGATTGACTCTAGCTAGCATGTCTTATATACTAGTGAATTGATGTTTAATAATTGTAGTGGTAGTTACGGCACAGAATAACACCAAAGTAATGTTAAACAGCGCAAAACTGACTAACAGTCAGTAAAGAAGGAACTGCCGAATCAGGCTGGAATCAGAAGAGTTTGGCAATGTTGGTGATAAACTGTAAACTTTTTTGTTTTCTTACACTATCAATTCTCAATCAGCAAAAGTTTAGAAGTAGCATTTTTATTACGAAATTAAAACTGAAACACTCTTACACATCACTTTTAAAATTCTTCCGCTCTGCAATCGAGCCCAATAAATTTTAGAGTATATATAATATACATACATATTACAACATACACATATATGTTGTAACACATATATGTACATGCACTTTAAGATTTATATTCACTTTTTTAATAAAATGTAACATGTTTCTATGTTCATGCATGTTCCTGTACGTCCCGCAATGAACATTTCTTTTTCGTAGCATTTACTTCATTTTTTAAGTAAACTGTGCCAAAAAATAGACCACCCTTAATTACTTTTGATCAAATGATCTTCACGTTCTAAGGCTCAATCTTAATGGCTCGAAGGGAAGACTTTAAGTATGCTAATTAATAAGTGTAGACGATATTTTAAGGTGCAAAATCAGACACAAAAACATACTTTCTCTGAATAAACATATCTTTTTTTCGATGGATTTGAATTTCTGACCTCCAAAATATAGAGGGTAGCCGCAATTTCCGAAATAGGGTCACAATAGTTAGGTCAGAAAAGCGCTCCAAGGTTTAGACTCCTTATTGTTAATTTTACTTATTGCGTGTTTCGCTATATCTCGAGAACTTTTTATCCGAATTAAAAAAAAACTTTTGCGAACAATTATAAAATTCATTTATCCAAAGATAATTCCATGCAAAAAAACTTTTATTTTATTTAATAAGGGTCGAAAAAATTTAAAATTGTAAGGCATATAATTCTTTGCATCATCTTAAAGAATATAATTTAATGGGCAAAATACCAAATTTGTGCAAAATCAGTCAAATAGTTCCTGAGAAATTTAGTTATTAAAAATTCGATTTCTTCAGAACTATTCGACCTATTTTGCTCAAATTTTGTATTTTGCCTTATAAAATTGTCTTCTTTAAAATGATGAAAAAATTTGTGTACACAATTCAAAACTTTTACGACTATTATTAAATAAAATAATAAATATTTTTTAAAAATTACTTTTTGCATGGAATTAGCTTTGGATAAACGAATTTTATAATTATGTGCAATAGTTTTTCAATTATAAAAATATTTTAAGAAAGGTCCTTTAAAGGTTGAAGAAGACGTATTTTATTGATAACCCAGTTTTAAATGTTGCTCTAAAAATAGCACCTGAATTTTATTCCATTAACATTACAATATTTTAATGCTTATTTTAGTATTTCTTTATTTAAATTATATTAATAGTATAGTAAAAAAAGAAAATGAACAAGACACTTCAATTAGAAATGTCTACTAAAATTCCCGTTAGCATTTTTGCAAAATTTCAGAATCTTCACTAAATTTAAAAAGTATAAATTTAAACTGGAAATAAACAGAAGCCACTGAATTTATTTCAAGTCATGACGTCTTCAGTTTTAAAAACAAAGGAAAATTCCGAGTGGACAAAAACTGTAAAACATGTGATCCGTGCTCATAAACTAAGTAAGAAAGACCAGATTAAAAGAGAGGAAAAACGAAACACACCAAAATCTCAAAGAAGCTTTAAGAAAAGGAGAAAAGAAAACATTTTCTTATAAAAGTAAAAACAAAAATCCATGTTTTTATACGAATTTCACGATAAGTTAGTTTATTTTTAAGAACTAGTGAAGCTCAGCTCTCCAACACTCGTGATTGCTAAGCATTTATCATTTTTTCTTTCAAAAGAAGGCAAACCCCGAGATAGTTTTCGTTCTTTAGATAAATGCACGTTTAACGAACTCTACACTGTAAAGTAATTTTAGTGTATCTGAGCAATAAAGACGGCGGCAACTACGTTACACCAAAATGGTGTACTGAAAGCTCATAGATAGCTCTTGGTTTTTGGTGCTTCATTAAATCATGAGAATTTAACTCTACTCGTTGAAAAATAGTTGCCACCATTTTTTGAATCAAGTAACATGGCGGCAACTACGTTACACTAAAATGGTGTACTGAAACCTCATAGATAGCTCTTGGTTTTTGGTGCTTCATTAAATCATGAGAATTTAACTCTACTCGTTGAAAAATAGTTGCCACCATTTTTTGTATTTAGTAATACGGCGGCTACTACGTTACACCAAACTGGTGAACTGAAGCCTCATAGTTCTTGGTTATCGGTGCTTCATTGCATCAGGAGAGTTTAACTCTACTCGTTGAAAAATAGTTACCACGATTTTTTGTATTTAGTAACATGGCGGCAACTACGTTACACCAAACTGGTGAACTGAAGCTCTTGGTTTTCGGTGCTTCATTGCATCAGGATAGTTTAACTCTACTCATAGAAAAATAGTTGGCACCATTTTTTGTATTTAGTAACACGGCGGCAACCACGTTACACCAAACTGGTGAACTGAAGCCTCATAGATGGCTCTTGGTTTTCGGTGCTTCATTACATCAGGCGAATGGAACTCTACTCGGCGAAAAATACTTGCCACCATTTTTTGTATTTAGTTACACTAAAATTTATTATTACAGTAAAGATGCACATACGAGTCAGTAAAGTTATTTTTACTACACAATATGCATTGTAAAAAAATTGGTGTATAGTTGTCACCATTTTTGGTGTAGAGGTAAACTAAATTTTTTACGGAGGATGTAGTCCCTTTTTCATTTACTTTTTCATTGTTATGGTTTTATTTATTTATTAATTTTTGTTGTTGTTCGTTTTCTGCTAACAGTGCATATTTTCATGCGTATTAGAATAAATTTATAGTGTCATTACAGAAAAATTTCGTTTAAGATTAAAGAACATTTTTAGTTACATATTCACGCGAGTTCTTTCAAACAATTGTTATTTATTCAATTTTATACAATTTTTCTTTATGATAACAGTAGTTCTGAACTTAGCAATATATTTAGTTTACCTTAAGATTAAAAATGGGGGCAACTCATAAGGGGAATTTTTTCACCCTGTGTAGTAAGAATTATTAATTTAGGATAAATATATATACACTAATTCTTAAAAAAAATATATAGTTGTAAATTAAACATATGCATAGATCAGAGAGACTATTAAGACGAATTCGAACTAGCCATAATAAAATCAATGTAGATAAAATTACGCATTATTTAATACAGTTCAGAGAGATTTGTTAATTAAAATATAAATATATATATTACCCAACTTAAAGCATACTTGCATATTTCAACGGCGAACTTTGGTTTCTATATATGTGTAGCAACGTAGAAGACAATAACAAACTCATATTTACTAGTACCAAATTGCAAACAATTTCTGAGGATATTCAAAGGGCACCAACATTGGTGTTTTCAAAAGTTAGAGTTGGAATTTTTTAAAAACAGATAGACAATCTTTTACTATTAGAAAGTCGTATCAAAGGTAAAAAAGCTATCATTATTTTAATATTAATAGTTTGGCATAATTAATTTTCTTTTCTGTTATAATTCGAAACAAAAGCTGAATAGTACCTTAGAAAATACATTTTTCATTATTGTTCAAGTTAAAGTTTTCTTGATTTTTTTTACTGAGGTATACGTATAGTAAATTCCTATGTTAAAAATAGCGCTTTTTAAAATAATTTTATGTAAATTCTGCAACTAAAAAAATATTCTTTTTTAGATACTGAACTTTTTTTCACGAAACAACACTAATATTTCTAAGAAAAGAAGAAAATTTTAAAAATATGAAATCTTCAGTTCTTGAATATTCATTTTACTGTCTGCCACGTTTGCTTAAAAAATGAAATGAAAATCACGTTTTCCACATTTTGAAGTTTTTAAAGTGAAAAGTAATGATAATAGCAGCAAAAAAATTTTTAAAAAAACATAGAAAACGCAAAAACATGGAGAGATTCTAAGCTACGAGAATACTCGCTTTAAAAAAATGAAGTAAAATCGCATTTGCATGCAAATTAAGGGAGTCTTAATTTTACTGCTTTTGTAACGGAACATGCACGCTTTGAAAAAGTAAACATGGATGAACGAAAAATCTTCACTCGTTGTTGTGTATATTAGAGTTAAAAAAGGTTTATACAAAATCGAATTAAATTCTGTGCATCAAGTCTTAAATGAATATAGAAATATTTTGCAAAATTTTCAAGGTAATGTTTCAGAAAAAACATTAATATAAATTGAATTTATATATTTATTTATTTTTGCACCAAGTATAACTTCTAGACACCACTTTATTCACAGCAAAATAATTCTATAATTTGCATTTACATTTTTGTTTACATTGTTTGAACTACAAAACAACTTTTACAGCTTTGCATTTATTACATCTATGAGAATTGCTGCATTCCACTTAAAAAATGAGATAATTTATTATCAACAAATTTGAATTATAATTTAATAGTCGATGTACAGGTGGTTCTTCTAACAATTACGACTGTTACTTTTATCACCTCATTATTTCTGCAAACAGTTGTTATTTTAATGGCATTATTCTATATTTTTTTCTTAATTTGACGGTCTGTTAACGAGTTTTGTGACTAGGTTTTAAACCTTAGGGATATTAAATTCTCTTATTTTCTAAGCAAAACAAAGCGAACAATACATTTCTTACCTTTTTTTGTTTAATTATATTTTTTAAACCTTCAGCTACAGTTGAAAAACCACGTAGCAATGTACAAATTTTACATACACTCAAGGACAAAAAAATTAGCGCACTATTGCGCACCAAGCTAAGGTGCGCTAATTTTTTTGTCCATGAGTGTATAAAGGGGTATAAAGGTTCAGTTTGCATTTTTTTTTAAACTTTTCCGCCATCTTCTAATTGAAATTTTTTTTATGAGCCATAAACATTTCATAAATATTTCTTCCATAATGTTTCGACCATTGTTTTTATTTCCCTTATTAATTGTCTCATATCACATAATAAATATTTTTATAAATTTAAATTATTCAAAATCTCAAAATTTTTAAAATTGAATAATTAATTTATGAACCAGACATTTTATTTTTCGAAGTGTTTATTTCTTAAATAATACAACAATTTGATTCTCCGTCTGATTTGAAATATTTTTTTTAAATGGCGGGCACTTGGAGTTTGTCCCATTGGCTACAGAAATGCCAGAATTGCTTCTCTCTTCTCGTTACCCAGTGGGCACCTGTGGCGAAGCCACGGCGGTGGAGCAGCGTCTCCCTTGTCACACAACCACAAGTTCGTTTATAGGGCTGGTCACATTCACACAAAGCGGAAAGGATATAGTACACTGAGAGAGAAAGAAACATCCATGCCTTGAGCAGGATTCGAACCCGTGGCCAAGGGCTCCGCAGTAAGACACGCTAACCACTCGGCCACCTGATCAGCTGATTTGAAATATTTTAGCACGTTTTTTACCAATATATAGTTTATATTTTTTACCCGTCCGTATCTTCAATCAAGTGAATTGGTTTAAAACCATTTCTCAAAACCCTTAATGCGAATGGTTCTATATTTTAAATATGTATTTTACTGATGAAAATAAATAGATTAGTTTATTATGGTTGTTGAAAAATTATTTTCAGAAGATCAACAAATTTTCTATGCCTTTAGAAATTTTCTGCAATGTTTAAAATATTTTCATCTTTAAGTTAAAAGTAAACTCCTTTCCATCGATATGTAGCATATCAAAGAAATTTTTACTGCATTTAACCAGTTCAAGAATTTTATATTCGCCTAAATACGTGTTCCACGACTCTGAAGCATCACGCATACTTATATATATATATATATATATTTAAAATAATTTTATGTAAATTCTG